>NC_081798.1:519236-534236 GCF_963082965.1 Carassius carassius | reverse complement strand
TCATGATTTGTTTTGAGATATAAGGAGAATGTAGACAAATACTGTAGGCCTACTATAACCTTACCAAGCACTGCACAACACTTAATTCTGCAGACTGAATATTTCAAGTATTTTTTCAATACTTACAGTATTTCTTACCATAATCAGTTACAGTAATCAACCAACAATGATATCAATTACTGTAAACAAATAAAATCTATGGACAAATAAAAATTACTGCATGAATTACAGTACATACACTTTGACTCTGAAGAAAAGTAAAGTAAAAGTAAACAGAAATGAAAGAAAACTACTGTAAAAGCAACAAGAATACTGTAACTATCCGTCTCTCCGTCTGGCTGGATCAGGCCATAAGATTTCATCCACATCACAGGCTATGTCTTCATTGGCAAGGCACCGTTGGAAGAATCGCCTTGTGTGACGAATCCACCCCTGCACTGAAGCTGCTTCAATAAGATCACATGCCTGTTCCATAGCCTGAATGAGGGGCAAACGGTCATAAGGCCGCAGGTCATATACCTTCCACCGCCACGCTGAAAAAAATCTTCTATAGGATTCAGGAAGGGGGAGTATGGGGGAAGGTATAAACTTCAAAATCAGGGTGATCATGGAACCAGTTCTGGACCAGAGCAGCCCGATGAAATGAGACATTGTCCCAAACGACAATGTACCGCATCTGGTCCACTTGGTGTAATGCTGTGACAATCTCATGCAATCGGTCAAGAAATGCAAGTATCAGATTTGCATTATAGGGTCCCAGATTTGCATGGTGGTGGAGGACCCCATTTTGTGTGATAGCAGCGCAAAGGGTGATGTTACCCCCTCGCTGGCCTGGCACATTGGTGATTGCCCTGTGCCCAATTACATTTCCCCCTCTTCTTGTTTTTGCAAAGTTAAATCCAGCCTCATCCACATATATAAATTCATGTTGAATTTCAGCAGCATCCATTTGCAAGACTCTCTAAAACACATTAAAGAAAATAGGATGCTATTCAATATCTATAGCACAGTATTTTTTTTGTGACAGAACATTATGAGCGGTGCATGATACCACACCATAGTCAGATGAGCAATGCATACCTCCACATACTCATTGCGCAGATGTTTCACTCTCTCTGAATTTCTGTCAAATGGTACCCGATAGCTACAGTTGCTTCATGTATATTTGATTTTTCTTTAGGATTCGACCTAATGTTGACAGAGAGACTCGTTGGATGTTATTGAAAATATTGTCATCATTGATGATATTGGCTTGGATTTCTCGTAGCCTGATACAATTATTGGCCAAAATCATGTTCACAATGGCGGCCTCTTGTGCACGACTAAACATAGGGCCCCTTCCACCTTGGTGTCCTTGACCCTCAATCCTATGTAAAAAAAAAAAAAAAAAAGATAAAAATAAATAAATATATATATATATATGCAGCCTACTGTCAAATGTCACAGTAAACAATATTGATTATACAAGCTTCAGTTTCAATGTATACTGTGTGGTTAGCTTACCTGTTTTCTCGATGAAGTGTCCGAATTACTGTCGCAACAGTATTTCTGCTGAGATTTGGTTGAACTCTTTGTCCAGCTTCCATCAGTGTCAGTCCATGGTTGATAACATGGTCAATAAGTGTTGCACGGAGTTCTCGAGTCAAATTTTGTTCAGGTTCTATCCCCTATACCTTCTTCTCCTCTACCTCCTTCTCCTCTTCCTCTACCTTCTTCTCCTCTACCTCCTTCTCCTCTTCCTCTACCTTCTTCTCCTCTACCTCCTTCTCCTCTTCCTCTACCTTCTTCTCCTCTACCTATGCCTCTTCCTCTACCTCCTTCTCCTCTTCCTCTACCTTCTTCTCCTCTACCTCCTTCTCCTCTTCCTCTACCTTCTTCTCCTCTACCTATGCCTCTTCCTCTACCTCCTTCTCCTCTTCCTCTACCTCCTTCTCCTCTTCCTCTACCTCCTTCTCCTCTTCCTCTACCTTCTTCTCCTCTTCCTCTACCTCTACCATCTCCTCTTTACGCTCCCCCTCTCATTCTCACTCTTCTTCTTCTTCTAACTCCTTCCATTTTTGTTGAAGACAGGTGAACTCACCTGCTGCCTTTTATAGCACACCTGAGTGCTGCGTTTTCAAATTAGCACATGTGTGCTTCCACACCTGGTAGATGTGTTTATCCAATTCATTCATTAGTGTGGTTATTGGCAATCCGGTGCTTTGTAATTACAAGGAAGTAACCTCACAATCCTTATCTGTGTCTAAGGTGTGAATAGAGTTTTACAAATCACTGTGTGTAATGTTTTGCAAAAAGGGTGAAGCAGACATTGTGTGTAATGTTGTGCAAATCTGTGGAGGTGTTTTGCTCAATGGAGTAAAATTTTGCTAATTGTGTGGAAATTTTAATTTTAGTGTGTAAACAATCATAAAAAACTGTAAAAAAAAAAAAAAAGGCATTTGTGTGTTGAGCCAAGTCAGGGGAGTCTCAAAATTCACACACAAATGCAGTGAAGTTCACAGACCGCAAGCAGTTTGTAAATCAAGATATATGTGTGTGTGCATCAGAAATACATTTCTGAATCTTGTCCTGTGCATTTGTGAATCTTGAGCGCATTTGTAAATGTTGTTTGCATTTCTGAATTGTGTGTGTATTTCTGATTTTTGTGTGCATTTCTGAATTTTGTATGCATTTGTAAATCTTCTGTGCTTTTTAAATTTTGTGTGTGCATTTGTGAATTTTGTGCGCATTTGTGTATCCTGTGTTTGTATTTATGAATCATGTGTGTGCATATGTGAATGTAGTGTGTGCATTTATCTTTATTGAGACACTTTTGGCTCCATAGTTTATTATTGTGTTAGTTTTAGTTCCCTTTCATGCCACTGTTTAAGTTGACGGTTTATTTTTTAACATTTTCCTTCCAATATTTAATTTCAACATATAGTTATTTAATGAAAGGTCAGTAGTTTTCATCATAGCTGTTGTTTACCTGAGAGTGTGTGTGTTTGTGTCTGATCTGCATGTTCTCTAAATAGCTTCATTGAGTTCTTGTGCTGTAGTGTGTTTGTCTCGAGGTCATCCTCATCGCTGTGTTTTTAAAGCCACGAGCCAGTGATTTTCCGGGATCCGCTCTGTGGGTTGATGGCAGCCAGGCAATGTAAACTCACTGACACACACACACACACACACACACACTTGAGTCTTTAAAAGAGGGCCCTGTTCTCTCTCACACAATATCACTACGGCAATACTGCCTCTCACGGCCCCCATGTGACTGGACCAATCAGAACATCCATATGAGGAAATGCCCCTCTGTCCGACTGAAACCATTGGTTAAAGCAATAGTTCACACAAAATATGCTGAAAATGGTCATCAAAGATCAGGATGAGTTTGTTTCTTCATCAGGTTTGTAGAAATGTAGCACTGCATCAGTGTCTCATCAATGGATGCTCTGCAGTGAATGGGTGCCGTCAGAATGAGAGTCTGATAAAAACATCACAATAATCCACAGCACTCCAGTCCATCAGTGAACATCTGGAGAAGACAAAAGATGAAACACATCCAGCATTAAGATGATTTTAACTCAAACACATAGAGTCTATAATCCATAATAACACTTCCTCCAGTGAAAAAGTGTTCTGCTCTGAATCAGGAGAGAAATCTGCACATAAGATTCTGTCTGAATGCTGGATTTGTTTCATCTTTTGTCTTCTCCAGATGTTCACTGATGGACTGGAGTGCTGTGGATTATTGTGATGTTTTTATCAGACTCTCATTCTGACGGCACCCATTCACTGCAGAGCATCCATTGATGAGACACAGCAGATTATTTCACAGTGAAGGTGAGAACATCATGTTTTTAGCATGATTTGCTGTATAGACAACTAGATTAAATCAACATGCACTTGTAGATAGACTATCAATGAAGGTTTCCAGCTTCTATTGCAATTTTCCAAGTAGGAAATTCCAACTTGAATGGAAGGCATTACTCCACCATCCAGTGCTGCTATAAGACCTGTTTTACCCCGGTACTTTCATCTGTTTCCATTCACCAGGAATACATCACATACGGCGTCTAAATGACCCAACCACTTCTCCAGACCGGTTGACAGTCTTTATAGGAGAGTACAGAACCAGCCCGAGGTTTGAAATGTTTAAAATAGCGCAGCCTGTCCGGGTTCTCTTTGATATTTCTTTGCACAGATCTCTTCCATGTGTTTGTGGCGTGTGTTGAGTTCTGAATAATCGCGGCTGAACATCTCGCTCTCCTCTGAAACACATGCCACTCATTCCACTTGTTATTTTCCTCCGGAGTTGTTGTTTTTGTTGTGTTGAGCAAAGTACAGTTAAGTGGGATAAGATATTCCCAGATTTCCGGAAAAAGAGCTCTCTGTAGTGCCTCCACCCCAGTAATGACAGCTTGGCTGGTTTGGCAGAAACCCGTCGGAGGTCTGGAGGAATGCGAGTCGCTCCCGAATGACCTGAATCAGGACAAACCAGGATTTGACCAACATAGAGACATCTTTTAAAACAGAGTTGCATGTTTCAATCCATAGACTGTAAACCAGAGACACACAAACCAGGACATGCATGTCACAAAAGCAAGGGGGAAGCATGCAAATGAAGCAGAACTCCATTTCTAAGCAATATTTCTAAACGGCAAAATATATACATTTCCATTATATATATATATGTTTATACATGTTGTTCGTTCATAAATCATGAGACTTAATACTCAGTTTCAAACTCAGTGTTGTAATGTCCACGTTCCTCCTAGAATCATCCAACACACACTGATAGTCCTTTAGGAAACAGCCCGTTTTGCTAATTATCATGTCTCACCCGTAGATGAATGTGTTATTATCCATAAAGCTGATCTGAGAGGCTCATGGGTGGTCCTGGGTTAAAGACGAGGTGCCAGACAAAAAATAATTAGCAAAAACAAAGAGTTTTCTGTACGTGACAGAGAGAGAGAGAGAGAGAGATGCTGACTGGGCCAGTGCTATTTTAAGATCAGACAGTCAGTTTTCACAAATTCCTCATGTTTAACTATAGCAGACTGATCCTAAAGAGCCGTTTTAACACTGAGACTATAATTAAGAATAGTTGATTATTGTTTCACCTGCTAGCATTGCGTTGTTTGCTGCTCGTCTGCATTTAGACAGTTTGTAGCATGACATCAGCAAAGCTGACCTACACTTTATTATAAATAAATCATAAAAAAACTGTCAAATGACTGGCAGCTACATCTGCCAAACAAAGATTGTAAAATGACAGTAAAATATCTTAAAAAAAAAAAAACTTCTGGAATTTTAATTTCATTGGTTTTACAGATTTCCTTCCTTTTTTTTACTTTGATTTAAATAAAACTTTTTAAAAACTCTTTTTTTTTTTTTACATTTTATCATAAAAAAAAATTCATTGATTTGCCAAAATTATAAAAAAAAAAAAATTATTAAAAAAGATCATTTAATTTATTAAATATTTAAAAATGATTATATAATTTAATTATTTAAAAAAATTACGCACACATTATATTCTATATATTATTTGTGATTTAATAACTCGTGGATTAAATATACATATAACATTTCATTATGCAAATATTGTTGCATCTACTGCAGGTTTCTTGATTAATGAGGGCAGAGAGACGCTCGTCATCTCAGCGATGACATTCCTGCTGTCAGGAGATTCTGCTTAGTAACCCGTTGTCATGGTGGTGGTCCTGCGCTCTGATTGGACGAGAGGCAAGTCCTCAGGGACTCTGACAGTCTTTGAAAGCAGAGCAGGAGGAAGAAGTTGTGTAACTGACATGCTTTCATCTATCACACACCCTCTCTCTCACACACACACACACCTTCGTTATAATAACAGAGAGAGTGATGGAACACATAATACATCAACACACAGACAAAAATAGAAAGTGTGGAGAAGAAAAATGAATGAGAGAGACAAACGCATGTCTCCAGTGCATTATAATCAGCACAGCAGTCTGGTTGATTATAAAGAGAGCGCTCTGGTTTGTTAAATCCTGTTGCTTGCAGTGTGGTTATGGTTGACCACTAGTTATGCACTGAACCGACCAATTATAATCAACCAAAGCATGAAAACATGTGATATTGTTGCTTATAATGGGAGTGTTTTTGTTTGTTGCATCACTTTCTTTAAATGAATACTTTTATTCAGCAAGGAGGCATTAAATTGGTGATAGGAAAGGCATTTTTTATGTTACAAAATACTCTTTTGAACTTTTCATGCATCAAACAAACATGAAAAATGACAAAATAACCTAATAGAAGCCAGATTTGTCCAAAGAAAATCCATATTTACCTTCCTATTCTTTATGTATTTCTGGAAACAACAACCCGGACCGCATATGGAGCACATGTGTGCAGAAATCATAATGCATCGTGCATGGGTGAGACACTTGTGTCATCTTCTCAGTGATGTGCGAACCATGAAACAGACTGCAATCACACTAGCATTAATTTAATTCACGCACTTCTCTAAGAAATCATTTACACTTATCAATTACTCCTTCACTTGAAAGGGGAACAGCATTGTTGCTGCAGAATTTGCTGCTAAATATTGTCTGCTTTGGCCCTCAACTCATCCGTCAAGCCCTCAGCTTCCCATGTGGCTGCTTTTTCAGTCAGTAATGGCTCGGTTTTGGGTTTTTTGGCTTTTCAAGCTCTACAATTCCTCATCGTTTGGAACGTTACAAAACGGGACAGATCCTGTAACCGGAGAAGCACTAGTATCCGCTCGACTCATTCAAGCTCGCCGGCCAAATGAGAAACAAATGTTTCTTGTCAGACGATGTTGGCCGGGATCCCTGGACCCCTCAAACAACGACTCCCAAACCCAAACCTCCCACCCACAAACGTCCCAGAATGCATTGCAACAGCACAAAGGGAGTTGGAGAGCTGTTCCGTTCACAAGGTATCGGATGGCGCTTTGTGTCTTATCGGTTTGAGTTCATCTCGCTTGGTGTGGACTGCAGCCAAGAAGGGAAATAATTATTAGTGAAAGTAAAAATGACATCAGCGCATGAATTCATCATGTTTTTTAGACGATGAAGAAACCTCATATATATATATATATATATATATATATATACACGCTGTTTCTGAAAGAACTCTCTTCTGCTCACCTGCATTTATTTGATCAAATACAAGTAGAGTCAAAATTGTGAAAAACTATTATTATTTAAAAGTTTTCTATGTGATTATCTGTTAAACTTTAATTTATTTCTGTGATGTGTTTTTACATTTATGTCAGCTATAGCTTCTGACCTTTACATCAAAACATACTCATGATTCTATTACATCAATTAATGCTATATTTAATCAGAAACACAATCTTAATGTTATTTGTGTATTTTACTTTCATTTTATTAGAAGTAGGCCAATAGCGCCCCCAGTGGAATTTAAGTATTTTAATCAGTGCAAAGGCACTTCGATGGAGTGGCCTATCAGCATACAGTCCTACCGTTTGGTCTATCTTGTGTGTAGTAGTGTGTAGACGCGGCTCTTTCCTTTCTAAGACGGATGGGAATCTGCATCTGCATCTTATCGCTTATGGTTATTGTTGCTTAACCACCTAGAGCACCTAGAGATTTCTGATTCACAGACAGTGAGTGTCTTCTCTGGGACCCCTTCAATTTTGTCTGAAAGACTGTGTTTCGTCTCATGCCTGGCGCCTGGGCAGATTTTATGTCAAAGTAACCCATCGCTACATCAAAGATGTGGCTCCTTGGAAATATTCCCACGTGCTAACATTTTTGCAAGAGCTGCTGGATAAGTGGTGCTTCTCTTTTCATGCTCAAAGTCTATGTGACAGCCGTCACGGCGAATCATTCTCTTGAGACAATTGGCAGAAACCACTTGGTCGTTAAGTTACTTAGGGTTGCTCGGTGGTTAAACCCTCCTGGCCCTAAGACGGTGCCAGTATGGGACTTGTCTATAGTCCTGAGAGATGTAAAGAGGTCCGTCTTTGAACCGCTTCGAACAGCCGTTTTAAGAGTCATGACACTCTAAAATGTTCTGCTTTTGTCCCTGGTGTGAGTTAAGCGAGTAGGGGACTTCCAAGCCTTGTCTGTCAGTGCTTCGTGTCTTGAGTTAAGAGCTACGAGAATCCAGAGCAAATTCCCTCCTCCTTCACCACAGTAATTCAGATTTGTTGTCACTGACAGCACAATCGATTGTTTTAGAGACGACTGAGATTAAATCAGATTAGTAAAGCTCCAGGTACGGTCAGGAATGAGGAGAATGGAGACAGAGGTCACAGGGTCACTGGGTCAGCGGTTTACTGCTGTGTGTCCAGAAAAATTCAGTTCTGTTCAATGCACCTTTCATTGTGCTAAACAGTATGAGGTCATGAAACCGCTGGACTGGTGAGTGACATAATGCGCTTCGCCTGCCCGAGGTCGGTTAGCTCATAGTTGTGTGTTTTCATAGTATTGGAAAATCTCCTGTGTTCTCGGTAAGATTGTCTTTTCTTGGAGAAAGAGTTTTCCAGGAAGCTGCCGATGGCTGATGGTGACACGGCAGGAGTTTATTGATTCACCGTGCCTGAAGCGTTTCCATTAGCTAAGATTACCAAGCGGGACTTGACCTTTCACGCATGGATTCTGTCATTCAATATTGAGTTGTCAGAGAAAGAGCAGTTTCTGCTAGGTTTAAGTCAGGAGTAATGCATCAGAACACAAAAGTGGTCGGCTATTGTGTTCTCAGAGTCTGTTTGTGCTGTCCCATTGGTTTCCATGCGTTTACCAAAGAGTCATGTAAAAACATAAAACCTCTTTGTAGCTTGATATTTTGATATTTTGAACTTCTGCTGGGCTTAAAAAAAAAGTTCCTGTCTTTGTGTTGGAGGTCAGTTTGACCCACAGGTTGCACAGACTAAAAACAAACAAGCAAAAATATCCTTTTACAGAGTTTTTGCCTGTTAAATGGCAAATTCTCCCTATGAGCATTGAGAAGACGACGAGTCTTAAATTCTCATGTATTTCATATTTTAGTTCATGAGACGCTACAACGAAGGCTTATTTACCTGTGTCTTTGCTATTTTTCTAAATATAGATTTTGGGCTAATTGCATGGAAACCAATGGAGCTCAGTTCCCCACAACATCAATGTATTCACTCAAATCTGCCTTTCTAAAACACATTCACACGTCAAAACTTAGAGTCACATTCATGAGTCAAGAAGAAACAGCATTGTAAGCAGTTTGTTTTTATTATAATTATTTATGAACACAATTGTATCATAATCACTCAAATCTGCATTTCCAAACATATTAATGTCTCAAAACTCACATTCATGACCCTAAATGATAAAAAGTCATTACATTTCAAGAAGAAATAAATAGTTCAACCAGTGTTTCAAGCAGTTTAAAAATCGCATTTTAATTTTTATGAACATAGTCATACTCATCCAAATTTGTAATGCCTTTCCAAACACATTTAAGTGACATTCATGAACCTAAAGGAGGGAAAATCTTTCAAGCAGTTTAAATATCACAGCCCAAATTGACCTGCAGCACAATAAAAGTGAACATTGCAGGACATGGACTTTATCTGGAGGTATAAGTCATATATAAACACAGGGGTCCTGCAATCCTCCTTCTCTCTCTCTCGCTCTCTCTCTCTCTCAGCTCAAGGATCCAGATTACAGTCGGCTCTGTGTTGTGGTCTGTTGAACAGCCTGACCCTTCATGAACTTCGGATAAGCTCCAGTTACCATTAATGGAAGTAGAGCCGTCGACCAGCCCACAGTGAGTAACCAGCCCTTTCTCTAACCTCCCCGTATGCAGTTTACAAAACCTACAGAGCGGTCTTCCTAGACGGCACTTTAAGACATTAAAGTGTAGTATGTTATGCTGTACAGCAAGGCAGTTCAATAATAAACAAAACAATTCCTTAAAAACAATATTCACTCAGAAATTACTTGTAAATTCCACCAATAATTACAAAGAAATAGCAATTAATGATGAAGTTTTGAAGTAAAATGACTGAAATAGTATTTTTCTTTAATGTACTTCAATTATATTTGATACTACTATTAATTATATTAACGATCAGTTTAAAGTGCATCTATAGAATTAGTTTTGTCAACTTTTTTACATTATTATATTGTTTTGCAAGCATGAAGAGTTGCAAAAATAAGACTGCTCATTATTTTTCAGATCTAGCTCATTATTTAACCATTTAATTGAATAATTAAAAATTTTAATGCATAGTTTAGTAAACATTTCAACACTATTATATTGCTTTTGTGAGCATGAGAGGTTAAAAAATAACTAATTATTTAATGCATATATTAAGCATATGTATATATTATTTTAATTTAAAATGCATATGTTGACAACAGATTTATAAACACATATACATAGAATAATAAATAATTAATGTAATAAATAAACAAACAATACTAATGTATTAAAGTAAATAAACAAGCAAACACAATGTAAAATGGTAGGAAACAAATGTATAAATAAATAAATGTATAAATAAATAACTAAATAAATGTGATATGCTGTCTGCAACAGTTAAATACAAAAAAACTAAAGACTAAATTGTTTAAATTCGATTTAGGAGTGCGAACCACAAACTTACAATTTCCTGAAAACACACTTCTCTTAAATCCCCCTAAGCTTTAAACCACACACACACACACACACACACACACACACACACACACACACACACACACACACACACACACACACACACACTTACCCCTCAGGCCTCTGTTACTCCTGACTGTGTAAGAGGTTATTTCTGACAGACTTCCACACAAAGCAGAGAGCATTTGAGCTTTAGTTGGACTTTTTCAGCTGTTCACACTCGAACAAACATTCAAACTGTGTTCAAAAACACGTGAGCTGCCAACACACATAAACAGATGCCTTCGAAGGTCCAAAACACACACTCCATGAATGCAAAAACTAGATGTGTAAGCTTGATTTCATGCATCTATGCATTATCAAATGTGTCTGCCTGCAATAACAACACTATAGCATATAAAATATGTAACTGAATAGTGTCACATTTCATTTAACACTTATGTTAATAAATTATACCGTTTACAATACATGCACTTAATATTTAAATAAATGCATTTCAAATATATATATATATATATATATATATATATATATATATATAGTCAAATTATTATTTATTTTCATTGTATAAGCACTTCAGAAATTATTTTCAGCTGACGTTATTTTTTAACCCCTCATGTTTGTAAAACATTTTAATAGTGTTACAAAGTTAACAAAACTAACCCTTTCAGCATTTCAAAACCATAATATATACATTAAAAAGGTAATAATTTAATAATAGTGTTTACAAGTTGACAAAACTAATTAGCCTATATATGTGCATTTAAAATGTAAATTATGCATTTTAAAGATGTTAAATAATGAATGCAATCCGAGAAAAGTGTTTATTTTCTTTGTATAATCGCTTCTGAAATGACTTGGCTTTCAGCTGACATCACCGAGCTCTCTCGCTTTTTAACCCCTTCCGCAGTGTTTAGAAGTTGACAGAACTAACTGTATATATATATATATGCATTTAATGTTAAAATCTGAGAAATAATGTGTAGAGGTGTAAATCAGTGCAGCAGATGGTAGTTTCATAGTGTTGGAGGTCGAGGTAAAATCAGGACAGCACAGAACAGATGTGCGTTTGTTTGTTAGTTAGTTAGAGCTTGAGTTTGTGTGTGGATGTGCAAGTTTTCCTGCATTTCTGCTTGTGTTTGGCTCGGTTGTTCGTGTGGGTGAGAGATCCTGCGCATGCGCAATCACAGAATCAATCATTGATGTCAAGCGTGCGGGGCCTGAGAGCGGATACGGTTTCACTGGGCATCACGGGAGTCTCTCTCTGCTTCGACTGATTCAATTAAACACTGTAAATAATTGAGGTGATGGTGAAACAGAAGCACGGCCTCATGGGATGCACATGACATCATCGGTTAAAGCAAGGAGAAACGGATACTGTTAGATTGAAGCTCCTGTGTCCTCTCCTCTAAAAACACAATATCTTGAGTTTTTGGGCTCAAGAAGGTGGGTTGGTTTTGAGCGGGTTTTGTCATCATGGTAACTTACGCTACATGGTTTCCCTGATGCATAGCAGGCTTTATTCTGGGTTATAAATCGCAAACCCAAACTGAACCAATCAGCTGTGAGCAAAGTGACATGTATCTGATGCAATGAAGCCACTCCCCCATATCTCTCGCTCCAAATTAAAGCATTTCGAATTTTAGAGACAATTGTTTGTTAAATTATATAAACTCAGAATTATGAGATATAAACAGAATTACGAGATATAATCTCAGAATTATGAGATATAAACTCAGAATTATGAGATATAAACAGAATTACGAGATATAATCTCAGAATTGCGAGATATAAACTCAGAATTATGAGATATAAACAGAATTACGAGATATAATCTCAGAATTATGAGATATAATCTCAGAATTATGAGATATAAACAGAATTGCGGGATATAAACTCAGAATTACGAGATATAAACTCAGAATTAAGAGATATAAACTCAGAATTATGAGATATAAACAGAATTACGAGATATAAACTCACAATTAAGAGATATAAACTCAGAATTATGAGATATAAACAGAATTGTGAGATATAAACTCAGAACTGCGAGATATAAACTCAGAATTATGAGATATAAACAGAATTGTGAGATATAAACTCAGAATTATGAGATATAAACAGAATTGCGGGATATAAACTCAGAATTACGAGATATAAACTCAGAATTAAGAGATATAAACTCAGAATTATGAGATATAAACAGAATTACGAGATATAAACTCACAATTAAGAGATATAAACTCAGAATTATGAGATATAAACAGAATTGTGAGATATAAACTCAGAACTGCGAGATATAAACTCAGAATTATGAGATATAAACAGAATTGTGAGATATAAACTCAGAATTATGAGATATAAACAGAATTGCGGGATATAAACTCAGAATTACGAGATATAAACTCAGAATTAAGAGATATAAACTCAGAATTATGAGATATAAACAGAATTGTGAGATATAAACTTAGAACTGCGAGATGTAAACTCAGAATTATGAGATATAAACAGAATTGCGAGATATAAACTCAGAATTATGAGATATAAACTCAGAATTATGAGATATAAACAGAATTGCGAGATATAAACTCAGAATTATGAGATATAAACTCAGAATTATGAGATATAAACAGAATTGCGAGATATAAACTCAGAATTATGAGATATAAACAGAATTGCGAGATATAAACTCAGAATTACGAGATATAAACTCAGAATTATGAGATATAAACAGAATTGCGAGATATAAACTCAGAATTATGAGATATAAACTCAGAATTATGAGATATAAACAGAATTGCGAGATATAAACTCAGAATTATGAGATATAAACAGAATTGCGAGATATAAACTCAGAATTACGAGATATAAACTCAGAATTATGAGATATAAACAGAATTGCGAGATATAAACTCAGAATTATGAGATATAAACTAAGAATTAAGAGATATAAACTCAGAATTAAGTGATATAAAATCAGAATTATGTATTATAAACTCAGAATTAAGAGATATAAACTCAGAATTAAGTGATATAAACTCAGAATTATGTATTATAAACTCAGAATTAAGAGATATAAACTCAGAATTAAGTGATATAAACTCAGAATTACGAGATATAAACTAAGAATTAAGAGATATAAACTCAGAATTAAGTGATATAAAATCAGAATTATGTATTATAAACTAAGAATTAAGAGATATAAACTCAGAATTAAGTGATATAAACTCAGAATTAAGTGATATAAAATCAGAATTATGTATTATAAACTCAGAATTAAGAGATATAAACTCAGAATTATGAGATATAAACTCAGAATTACGAGATATAAACTAAGAATTAAGAGATATAAACTCAGAATTAAGAGATATAAACTCAGAGTTCAGGATAACCTCAGAATTGTGAGAATGTAAGAATTGTGAGTTTATATTTTACATTTCCATTTATATTTAACATTTCATAGAAAAATTTATTCTGTGGCAAAAACAGGCATTGGTAGGTATGGGTTGGTGATTTAAGAGATATAAACTCAGAATTATGAGATATAAACAGAATTGTGAGATATAAACTCAGAACTGCGAGATAATGCTCTTGACTTCCACACACTGTTAACAGCTCAGAAATCACTCCAGTTCCCTTCATCTTCTGTCTGACCTCATTTTCTTCCCCAAGACTTTGTTTTTTGTTTTTTCTTCTTGCCTGTTCACATGATCTCAATAAAGGAGGTCAGGGGTCAGACATGGTTTTCCTGAAAACACACTCACAGGTTTCCTATAAAGTCATCATGTTCGAAACAGTGCCCAAAGCCACCAAAAGGCATCTTTGCAACCTTTAGTCAAAGAAAGCGTAATGGCTAATGCTAATGAAAAGGAAACCAGAGGCCATTTTTTTAGATGGATGTCAATGGAGGAGAGGCTTCACTACGCTGAGTAAACAGCTTTTTAGAGGAAACAGCTCACAATTTAATAAATCGTCAGCCTATTTGCTAATCTTCAAGGTGTTTTACACTAAACAATACTTCTGGATTGAACTATTTTCAAAGTTTACACCAAGAAAAAAAAAGCCATTTTATAAGAG
Source organism: Carassius carassius (assembly GCF_963082965.1). NCBI lineage: Eukaryota > Metazoa > Chordata > Actinopteri > Cypriniformes > Cyprinidae > Carassius > Carassius carassius. The sequence continues at coordinate 519,551 of NC_081798.1, read as the reverse complement.
ATGTCAAAGACTTTTTGCAACAGGTGTGATTCGGTATATTGCACTTTTCATTCATTGTTATGGGATCCGTAAACGATGATCGAGTGTCGCACAACTCTGACTCAAATTCAGTGATGTCAGGGCTGTAAAGTGATTGGTTACTTAGACACACAAGATCCAAGTTGACCATTATGCTTTCTCCAATAGAAAGTAATCCAGAGCCAGTCAGCTCCCAATAGTAAGACAATGTCTGCTGAAAGCTGATGTCAGACTGGAGTCAGACAGAGCTGTTTATCCCTTCAGGAGTTTGTTTTACTGGATCAACACTGCCACCTA
>NC_081798.1:475000-519036 GCF_963082965.1 Carassius carassius | reverse complement strand
CACTTCACATATCGACCGATAAAGAAATAAATCATGACTTACAATCACACACAGCAGCTTACATTATTATCAGTTTACAGGTGTTAAATGCAGTGTTCACATGCAAAGGTCTTTAAAAAAAACATTCATTTTAACTCAGTCAGCTATTAATACCCCCATAATGCAGACTTCTGAGGAGATTAGCATATACTCAAGCCTGTCAAAGCAAATCAATGATTCAGTGACACACACACAAACATCTCAACTGCATTAGTTCTGTTCATAGTCTGACGCTCTTCGACTGAGCTGCTGATAAATGACAATTATACTGCTGGGAATGCCAAAGAATCAATTCTGACCCATTTCATATAAGCAATTAATTGTATTATGTTTAATTATATAATATTTAATTTATTACCATTCAAACACGTTTACACATTACTTTAGATATTATTTATTATGTTATTTGTCATTTATTATTTTTTAATTAAATATATAAATAATAATGTTTTCTTGCATTATTTTTTAATTTATTATTTAATTATAGATATATTTTTTATAATTAAAAATAATTAATATATAGTTTTTTTCTTATAATTATTTATTTTAATATAATTATACATTTATAATTATTTAATCAATTTATATATTTTTTTCTTATTTTTATGAATTACTTCGTACCTAACATTAACACCATTTTATATTTATTGTTATATTGCACTTTTTTTTTTGTCATTACTTGTTTTGTGTACAACGCTCTGATAATATTGCAAACACGATCATGCCAATGAAGTACTTTAAAATATGAAATTGATATTAAGCCAAACCTTGCACAAAACCAAGTAATCAAAGCCTAAAACAGTGAATAAGCTCATTCTCACCGAGTGTGTGGAGTTGGCTGCTCATGCTCTCTACAGTAAACACACGTGTGTGATCTGAGTATCTCTGCAGGACAGGCTTTCGGCTGAAGGGTGTAGTTACAGTGATGGGGGAAGGCTGAGGACTATCTGACCCCTCTGTGTTCCTCAGTCAACAGGAAGTCAAGAGTATACATCTGTCACAGGCTTGATAACAGCCGCTAATGCAAAGCCCCTGCTGCCCTGAAGCCTGCCCTGCAGCTGACAGACTGTCCTTATACACAGCACTTTACAACCAATGCAAACGTCTCCAGACATGTGTGATCATGCAAATATAGGGGGAATCATTCACAGAAATGTGAAGAAGAAGAATATTTGAATAATATATATATATTTTTTAAAGCAAATTGAACATATTGCAAATCATTTTTTTTTCCTCATCTCAGTTTTGTTTTCCTTTTTCTTTTACTGATGCTAAATAAAGTGATCACTAGATAAAGACATTTTTTTTTCAAATTGCACTCAAAAACTAAATCATTTATTTTATAATTGTGATCCCTGATCCCTGGATATGTATAAAAAAATTATTTTATATATTTATATATTTTATATATGGCACCATTTAAAAAAACGGCATTTATAGTTATTTAATATTTCTTTTATAACTTAAAAAAACCTTTGAAATCATGCATTTGAATTTATTTCAATGAATTAAATTGCAAATATAGGTATATAGGTGTTTTTACATTTATATATTTACACACATATTTTGTACTTGGCTCTTTGATGTCGAAAACAGGCTTCCACAAAAACTATTTCTAGAAAATTAAAAAATTTACACAATTTAAAAAATTTATCGTTCTTCATATTTCCAGGTTTTACATGCGCATGGTTACTGAACATGACCATCTTAAACCCACAGTGAAATCTGTGTGCGGACGTTTTGAACTCATTAGAAAAAACATTGATTCTTATTGAAGTGACTGATCCATGAATATAAACAATAAATGTGTCCTTAAAGATTATTCATTTGCAAATTTAGTGACTATTGCACCTATTCCCTTTAAGCAGTGAGAATGTGACCCATAATGCACCTCTGCACACACTGATTCACAGATGTAATGAACAGAAGTGACCCTGGATTCACAGCTCTGGCGTCAGGCCCCTCCTCCCCCTTCTGACACAAAGAGGTGGGCGTGTCTCTGGGATGATTGACAGGTCTCCCTCGGGGCTGCTGTATTTCTGTGGCGTTAAGCAGTAAATCAGTGCTGCTGTAAAGTGCTGATCACAGCGTTTGTATCAGGCTGCAGCGAGCTGGAGGCGCTAGCAGAGTCTCAGGAGACACACTCAGTGATCACAGCACACACACCCTTCAGAGTCTGCTTACTGACAGACGACGTCTAGTGATGAGAGTCTGACGGGAACCAGACATTACAACACCGCCTTACTGTCGCTCACAAGACAAAACAATACAAATACATGAATACACACACACACACACACACCCCTCACTCACACTCACACACACACACACACACACACACCCCTCACTCACACTCACACACACACACACACACACACACACACACCCCTCACTCACACTCTCACACACACACACACACACACACACACACACACACACACACACACACACACACACACACTCACCCCTCACTCACACACACACACCCCACACTCACACACCCCTCACTCACACTCACACACACACACACACACACACTCACCCCTCACTCACACTCACACACACACCCCTCACTCACACACACCCCACACTCACACACGCAGACACGCAGACACGCACCCACACGCACACGCACACACACACACTCTCTCTCTCATACACACACACACACACCCCTCACACACACGCACACACACGCACGCACACACACACACACACACACACTCTCTCATACACACACACACACTCTCTCTCTCTCATACACACACACACCCCTCACACACACACACACACACACACACCCCTCACTCACACTCACACACGCGCGCACACACACACACACACACGCGCACACACACACTCTCTCTCATTCACACACACACACGCGCACACACACACTCTCTCTCATACACACACACACACACACACACTCTCTCTCATACACACACACACACCCCTCAAACACACACACACGCTCTCTCTCTGTCTCTCACACACACACACACACACACGGGGGAATGTAAACACACACAAGGTCATCTCATAGACACGAGGGGTTTTATGCAGCTGTGATGATGTTTACTACACACTAGCCCTGAATCAAACTCAAACCTGCTGATATCAGAGATCAGAGCTCTTCCTGTGTACAGTTCTCCAGTCAAACACACAGGATCACGTGTATTCCCCACAAAATGTGTAGTTTCTGTAGTGTAGTGCTCATCACGTTCGCGAAAGGTCCTCGGTTCGAAACCGAGCAGAAACAGCTGTCCCCTTGTGGGAAGTCGTGGCCTAATGGTTAGAGAGTCGGACTTGCAATCGAAAGGTTGTGAGTTCGAGTCCCGGGCCGGCAGGAATTGTGGGTGGGGGGAGTGCATGTACAGTTCTCTCTCCACCTTCAATACCACGACTTAGGTGCCCTTGAGCAAGGCATCGAACCCCCAACTGCTCCCCGGGCGCCGCAGCATAAATGGCTGCCCACTGCCCCGGGTGTGTGTTCACAGTGTGTGTGTGTGTGTGTGTGTGTGTGTGTGTGTGTGTGTGCACTTTGGATGGGTTAAATGAATTCCGAGTATGGGTCACCATACTTGGCTGTATCACTTTCACTTCCACTTCAAAACAAGTCCAGAGACACAATCTGAGCTTCTGCTCAATCACAAAACAGAAACTTAACAGTCCATGAAGTTACGGAGCCACAAATCAATCTGCATCCTCACACCAATCAATACACACACACACAGACTGACAGATGCTTGTATCTACAGCCACTTTATTCACGTGCTTGTGAAGCGAATTGAATTCTTGGTAAAGTCTACATCACGCTGTAAACACAGGAGACACGAGACCGGATCACACACATTCCCTGGAAAGATGGAAATGTTTATCTTTCACGAAGAGCAGCGAGACACAACCCTGAGAAAGAGTTCCAGTCTAATCAGCTTTAAATAACACTTTCATCATGTTTAACCAAATATTGGGCAAAATACTTTCATTTTAATTAGATTTAAAATATTTTCAGTTTTAAGTATTAAGTTTTACATTATGTAACATATATAGTCGTTTGATAAACTAAATATAAAAGATTTTAACTATTTTCTATCTATGAGGATTTTGGTAGTAAATGCATTATGTTATATATGTCTATGTATGTATATATATATTAGGGCTGGACGATTATGGCCTAAAATCAAAACCTCGATTAATTGAACATTTTACCTCGATTACGATTAATGAACGATTATTTTGTTACATTGTTTTTTGCCCTCATAGTTCACAGACAAGGTTTGTACTGTAAATATGATTGACTATCAGCAGTTATTTTATCTGTGTTCTCAACATTTCTTACTAGGATTGGGTATCGTTAAGAATTTTATCGATTCCGATTCGTATCGATTCCTAGTTTCGATTCCAATAAGATAAAAAATCCAATATAAAAAAAATTAAGTCAAACATTTAGATGTCAAACATTTTTACAAAGCATTCTGTTGCGGCTGAATAACATGAGCAAACATCAGCAGCCTACAAAACACTGCAAGAGGAAAAAAAATACCATAGCAAAAACAACTAGATTAATATAAATTTCAAATATGAAAGTGTTAAAGACAAGTAATAAGATAGCTCAGTAATAAGAAAGGAACAAACAAATCAATAAGCAATATCATAAATAAATACAACTAAACTAAATTTCAGGTACAGAAACTGTAATTAAAAGTGTAAAAACACTGCATAGTTTTCTTTTTATAAATAAAATAAAGATTAATCAAGTAAAGTTATTAAATATATTCAGTCAAGACCAGTGAATGAATTTCTTTTGTTCTTTGATTAACATTAATGACAGGCAGCGCGATTATTAGGCTGTTGTCTCTTTAAGCAGAAATACTGCACGTGTGTGTTTTCTTTCTCATCTGTTTATGTTCACGTAAGACAAAAACGGCTGCGTTTATGATGATAAACTGATGTAACGTTAGTTTTCTGTATCGTAGTTTCGACTCGGAACAACCTTTTCTACAGTTAAAATACACAGAACAGTCCGAGAACGGACACAAACCGGGACCCGCAGCGCGAGCGCCGACCGCTGCTCTCTGTGCACGCGCTTGTGCTTCATGTGCGCTACACACAAACATGCTATAATAAGTTTTGAGATTCTAAGCTACTTTACAGGACAGCGCTGGCCACTAGTTTCTGTGTTCCTCTGTACGCGTGATCTTCACAGCTACTGTTTATATGAGTGTTCGTGCCACAATGCAGCTGCGCGGACATGGGAGCTCGATATAATAATACACATCTGATCATCTAATGGCTTGAATGTCCAAACCATAAAACAATACAACTGACAAAGTTTAGTGAAGACGCAAAATCACCGCTCGCGCGCCATCAGTATGTGCTGAACCGGCGTTCACCTCCGTGTTTTGCTTTTATGCCACTGATTGGACGGGACAGAGTCATGTGACTACACACACGCTAGTATGCTTTTAAGGGGGAAGTGTTAACAGGATTAAAAACCCGAAATAACCGACATGGGGAAATTACGTCGGTTAGAGGTTATGAATATTTTTCGATTAATCGTCCAGCCCTAATATATATATATATATATATATATATATATATAAAATATATAATAGTTTGACAATGATTTGAATATATTACTGATAAGCTAATAAGCAAATTAAAATATTGGGAAAAATAGTCAATTTTAATTAGCTTTTGGTACTGAATACATTTTATATATAACTAGTTTGACAATAGTTTGATGTTATTTTAGTAAGCTAATAAATAAACAAACATTGGATGAAATACTTAATGTTTTATTAGATTTGAACTATTTTCTATGAATGTTTTTAGCATTACATCTAAAATAGTATTTAGTAGTTTGACATAATCAAGGTGATAAGTTAATAAACAAGCACATAATTAGATGTGAACAACTGAAAATGTAGCTGGACATTATCATGGTGATTAACTAATTACAGCATGAACATAATGGATCAAATACTTTTTTTTCTTTTGATTCAAATTATTTAGTCAATATTTTTATATATTAAATGCTTTTTATTATAATATATAACATGCATATAATAGCTTGACATTAGCATGTTAATAAACGAATAAAACGTGCAAATATATATTTGTTAAACTTTTTTTGTTATTAAATGCATTGTGTTATACATATGATATACAACAGTTTGACATTACCATGCTGTTAAACTACTACAAAAACATGAAAATACTGAGAAAGTTCCTAAGATTAAATTAAATCTGAACTATTTTCTATCAATGTTTATGTTATTAAATGCATCATGTGAACACTTGTTGATTTCTATGATAGACATGTCTGCATCTGCAGGATGAGATGTGACAGAAAGCGTGTCTGATGTCGTGTGTGTGTGTGTGTGTGTGGGCGTCACACAGCAGGGGTCGAGTCTAAAACGACCTGACCTTTACCCTCAAATCAAGCCACTCCACAAACCTCTCACTTATCCCTTCATTTCAGCCATAAAAGCCCCAGATCTGCCGTTTAACAAAACAAACCTCCCAACTCTGAGATTTAGGTCACGAACGACGCACCCTGGAGGAGAAAACCTCTCACATGTCTGCAACACAAACCAGCTGTTCGTGCAGATGAAAAGCAGCGTCTTGCTAAAGTCAGACGTCAGGAGACGGGCAGCCATGTTTGTGCACATCTAACCTGTCCATGTGTCCCTGCAGAGAAAGCCTGGAGCTTACCGGGACACGCACAGCCTCCCACCGACATCTTCTCACATCCCCGTCGCTGGAGCCGAACGCTGGAACAGAGGCGAAGAGATTCTCCTGCTGCTGCTCACATGGACACACACACACACACACACACAGAGAGAGAGAGAGGTTAAAGAAAGAACCAGCACAAAGGAATGAGAGCAGAGACAGAGAGAGAGACACACGTGATCTCGTGCGCTGGACTGAGCTTCTTTAGCTTATGTAGTTCAATATAAGTCTCATTTGTGTTTAATCAGTTTCCAGCTCAAAGGCATGCGGATCACTGTTTATATCACCATTATTAAGAAGCATCGAATTAATCGTCTAGTTCAGGGCTTTTCGATGCTATAGACCCCAAATACAATCATCGTCACAAAATAAAAAAGTACAAGGCATCTATATAGTTTCATCTGATCATACTGTGAAAAAATATATTAAAGATATGTCTAAAATACTATTGGGAAAATACATTGCTTCTATTAAGTTACTGTTAGCTATGTATTCATTTATGTATTTTAACTGTATTTCCATGCATTTGCTTTTATTTATTATATTTTTAAATCATTCATGATTTTTTTTTTGTTACCATTATTTAATTTAATTTGCAATTTTTATTATTTAATTTGTAATTTATTTATTTACTTATCCAAATTTAATTTAGCATATTTATTACTAATTCTTATTATTTATTAGCTTAATTTACCTTATAATTTTTACGTTTATATTAATGTCTTTATATTAATTTTTAATTATACAACTTATTTAATTCCTCTTTATTATATAATAATTTATATATTCTTTTATTTAAATATTTTTCAAAAAATTTTATGTATTTGTTTTATTTCTATCAATTTATAAAAATTATTTATACAATTTTGTTTTTATTGTTTATTTTTCTTTTTTATCTTTTTGTTCTTGATTTTTTTAAATTACTTTTTTATTTAATTGTTTTGTAAATTTTTTCTCAAAAAATTTCTCTAAACACTACCTTGCAGTCCCCAATTCATAATTCGTTTGATCTTATTAATTTCCTGCTACCAATATCTTTCACAAAATGAAGACAATCCAAAACCATCATTATGGCAATGTAAATCAGCTCAATATAACCTTTGAGCAGAGGTGGGTAGTAACGAGTTACATTTACTTCGTTACATTTACTTGAGTAATTTTTTGGGGTAACAAATACTTTTCGGAGTATATTTAAAGATGGGTACTTTATACTCTTACTTGAGTAAGTTTTTGGGGAAAAATCTGTAATTTTACTTCGTTACTGTGGGCGACGCTCCTCTCGTTACTTTATCTTAATGCAATAAATGTTATAATGCTTCAGTTTATTCCAAACGCGCCGTCTACTTTTCTCTGAGCAATGAGCGATGCCCATTCGCGAATGATTCATTCTTTTGAGTCAATTGTTCAAAGGCTTGATCAAACCAATTGGCAAACGAGTGAATTGGTTCATGAATCAGTTTGAATGAGTCGTTCAGTTCCCTGCCGCACGCGCTGAGCGTCTGAAGCGGTTCACTCGGAGTTGTAACGTTTAAGAACAGAAAGAGCGTTGAAAACGTGGCTATGGAACTGCACTGAATTGAAATCTGCAAAGGTTATTATTTGCTAGCGATGGAGATCCTTATTAGATGAACACCGCGTGTGCTGTCTACTGTTTAACAGGTAATAACTTGGGCTACATTCGATTACAGTACACGATACCACTGTGACATTAGTTTGTTGTACGTGTGTGGCTTATAACAGAGGGGAGTCAAGTTGAATGCAGCTTCCAAAAGACAAAAAATAGCCGATTAAGATTTTATTAATTTTAATACATATCATCAGCTGCTAAATTCAGATCTGCGATTGCTTGCTGGCGCTGAGCCAGAGATAGATGCGTTTATACAGCGCTGCGCATTATAACCAATCACACATGATTCTTTTGAGCTTATTAAAGCATTGGCCAATCAGAGGCGTTCAGATGAGTCATCGCTAAAATGCCGGTGCTTCCTTCACTCGCTCGCTGACTGAATACCTCTTTCTGGCGAATTCTCTCGCAGAAACAACAAAGTGCAGATGTGTGTACGAATCTTTAATTAAGATATTGATTTCACAGTGTTAACAGTTTCAGTGATTTTAATGGGAGTTTCTGCGAGTGATTGAAATCTAGACTGTCAGTGAAAATGATCTTTAATAATGTAAATGTTATTTGCTCTTTTTCTGAACAATGAAAGATTAGTAGCAATATTTAAATCACATTAACTTTCAATGTTAAATTCACATTTAATATAAAGTCAGTCGTATTAAAAATATGTTATGGCATGACACCTATATCTGTTACTTAAGTAAACAGACAGGGTTTTATAATAAATTACATAAATTGGAGTAAAGGCTGATGAAATATATACATTTATACACACACACATACATTACATACATTTTATCTATATATCTAAATAAAAATAGGCTCAGTATATATGACCCAAAGTAACTAGTAACTAACTACTTGAGTAGATTTTTTATCCGATACTCTTTTACTCTTACTCAAGTAACTATTCAAGACTAGTACTTTTACTTTTACTTGAGTAAATATTTCTAGAAGTACTTTTACTTTTACTTGAGTACAGTTTTTGGGTACTCTACCCACCTCTGCCTTTGAGAGATAAATCCAAGCTCTTTTCAATGACTTACAAGCATTTCACACTGTTTCCAGCACTTTAAAGCTTCTAAATGATCTAATTTGAATGTTATTTTTAACGGATGACCAAAATATACTATACCGAATATACCAAAAAATACATCAAATCACCATTATAACCTGTAGATGGCAGCAGAGGAGCACTTACTGGCTTATTAGTCACTCATTCATACTTTTCATTTATACTTTGAAGTTATAAGATATCAATTATAAAATCACTATTATAAAATATCAAATCATCCAGAAATGAGATTTGGTCAGAGTTTCACTCTTTTTTTGAAAAGCCACCTTTTCTTCGATGTGTGACTAAATCACATAATAATATAAGACTATAGAAGAATAATGGTACATTTAATTAGACTACAATATATATCTTTTCCACTCAAAAATTAGATTTTGCACATGCTACAGTTAATAAAATACATTTCATAAGCTTCCCAACTCAAGCTTAGTTGAGGAAACTAAGCGAAGGAATGAGGAAAATATGTGAAGGACTGGATTGTATTTCAGGTGTGTCTCTAGTAAGATCATTCCTCCGCTGAGGAACAGAGAAAGTAAAGCTTCTGGAGACAAACGCTCCTCAAAAGATCCTGAGGATCAGATTTGAGACTCTAAAACATGATTGATGGAGAATCAAGTAAAGCTGAGCTGCTTCAGTCCAGGAAGAGTTCATCTGGAGATATTACTGACCTTATTCTGAGTGTCACATACACGGATTCTATGTAAACTTGGCATTAAGTATCTAGTAATGTGTGTGTGTGTGTGTGTGTGTGTGTGTGTGTGAGAGAGAGAGAGAGATCCTGTACCTCTACAGCTGTGAAGCTGGTTGTCTCTCCTGTGTCGCTCTGTCAGGTTTCTCTGCGCACACGTTAATCTCTAACAGTGAGTATGAAGACTGTTTCCTTTAACATGTGTGTTCTCTCTCTCTCTCTCTCTCTCTCTCTCTCTGATCTGGGATCAGATGATTGCGACTCCACACATGATGGAGCAGCTTTTAGCGCTGGTGTTCTCCTGCCAATGGCTGATGGGGTGTCAGGTTAAAGACTGAGGCTTTCTGCTGACCAAAACACACAAATACACACACACACACACACACACATACACACGTCAAATGATATGATGAAAAACACATATTTTAAAGTGAAAAATGAACATTCTAGCATTTTTACTCACCCTCAAGTTGTTCCAAACCTGTTGAGTTTCTTTCTTTAAAGTAAGAATTATATACACGTGTCCCTGCAGCACAGAAGCAGTTATCAGTGTCACAGACGTATATTTGTAGAAATAGACAATACATTGAATGAGTCAAAATTATTAATTTCTCTTTCATGCCAAAAATCATTAGGATAATAAGTAAAGATCATGTTCATGAAGATATTTAGTAAACTTCCTACCGTAAATATATCAAAACTTCATTTTTGATTAGTAATATGCATTGCTAAGAATCCATTTGAACAACTTTAAAGATGATTTTCTCAAGGTTTAGATTTAGACCCTATATATTAGTATATATTACATATATTAGTTTATTATATTATTATTTATTATATAAGGAAATGTAAAGTGTGTGTGTGTGTGTGTGTGTGTTTTCTTTCTTCTAGGTTTCATTAGAGAGGTTTTTAAGGTCTCCTGCCAAATTCTGAGAGGCCACTGAAACGGGAAACGAGGGAAGAGGAAGAGAGAGAGAGAGAGAGAGAGAGAGAGAGAGAGGAGGAATTAACAGCAGAACACCTGGAAATAATGCTCTGGACTTTTCTTGTTCTTTGAGAAGAGTTTAATGTGACGTACTATAATGCACTTTACTGGAATTAAGATAAGACACTACAGGCCAAAACACTGCTCTTGTTGTTGTTGTTTATGCACTGGTCAATTTTACATTTTTAACCAAAATATCCAAAATACACATTTAAGTTTTTATTTTAATGCACTTTATCTATTTGCATGACCAATAGTTATCCTATTTTGTCTAAATAAATACAAAAATAAAACACTAAAAAACAAAATCAAATGTTTTAAAATCTACACATGTAATTTAGGCATTATAATAATAAAAATGCATATTCATAAACATACATTTAACAGTGCTATTAATTTATTAGTGATTTTATAAGAAAATATAATGTAAAAATGGGAGAGATGAACATTAGATATCCAGTATTCACTAATATATATTTAATATTAACCTTTAGCAATACATAATGAAACAAATCACAATTAAAAAACATTTTTTTTTTAGTAAAATTGACATTACAATTATTGTTTTTGTTAATACTTTGAATTAGATTTTATTTTAATATATTCGGTTTTCATTATAAATTATATAAACTAAATAAGAAAATATGTTACTAAATTTTTTATTTTTTATTAACTACATTTTATAATAATTTTTCATTAAGTTTAAGTTTATTTTTATTTCAGTCAATGTTCACCCCAAGTTAATGAAAATGTTTTTTTTATGCTTTTAGTTTTATTTAAGAATAATAACACAAGTTAAAACATGTGAAAACGAGACTAAATACGTCTTTATACACATTTCTTCTCAGATAAATGTGACGTTATCTTGATACTTCACTAGACAACAATACAGAAATATTGATTATTATGTGACTCATGTTAAGAGATATATTATTGAAATGTAGAGTTGAAGAAAATAGTATTTAACTTTTTAAATAAATAATACGTCATTTGGCTCCTAACTAACTTAATGAAATGAAAGCAACGAGACTTGAGAGAAAATTAATAAATCGTTATCGATAGATTTATACCTGACAAAATCGTCCACTAGATGCCACTCGATTCCGTCATCCTAATTACAGAAATCAAATAAAATATAAACAATAGTATTAATTTAGAATACCGTAAAACAGATCTGAGGTAAAATCATTGGGCCGGCCGTTGGAAGTTGTTGCTTGGCAACTGCAACAAAGGTTTTTATAAACGTATTCGAGGCGAGCTGTCATTTTCCCGGGAACCTCCGCGTCACGTGACTCAGCCGGCGCCTCGCGCGCAGCCCGCTCTACGTATATTAAAATGGCGGCGCCGCATGGCGTGAAACTGAAGGATTTAAAGTGTGATTTGACGGACTTTACCGCCGCACAAGCGCACCAGGACTCTCAGGTCTTGTACATGATCCTGTTGTTTATCTGCAGGTGTTTATATAAAGACGCTGTCACGATTATCATGTGTAGAAACGACGCTCCGCGCGTGAACACGTGGACGCCAGCGCATGCTCAAGGCGGATGTGAAGTTATACACGCGTTATAAACCTCGAGAAATGCGCTTTTGAGATCTTCTTAACGGCTCAAACGTGGTTAAGTTTGTCGATCAATGCCTTTTAAGTGTTCGATTGAGAATCTTGATCACCAATTTTAGGTTTTAAACTGTATAAATGATTGTACACCGGCATTTGGTGTATGGATATGGTATAATAAACTAAAATATACTTTAAATAATATCGCTGCATGTTTATGACAGCTTCTGTACTCAATCAGTATGAAACGCCATTAAATGAATGACTGAAAAGAGTATTCTGCTCGTGTTCATATTTAAATACATGAATTAATGAACCATTAATTATAACTGAAGCTTATCCCCTCTGTCAGTTAACGCTTGCGCAGCTCAAATGACGCTGAGGTGTCTGACGCAAGCACGTACGCGAGCACGTCAGACTGACACTTAATACTTAAGAAAATCAAATAATTGTCAACGTCATATTTCTTCATTTATTGTTTTTACTGTAAAATAGTAAATAAAATAAAATATGAAAAGTTAATTTGCAAAAACAGATAACCCAGTTTTTAACCATTTTCATAACCATGTTTTTTAATTGTGCATACCAATTAATCTCAATTAAACTGCAGTTAGGTAAAAAAAAATACAGCTAATGCAATAAAACACAATGAAAACAATAAAAAATATGATTTTTTTAAATCGATGACAAACAAACTCTTCATATAAACTCTTCATATATAAAAATTAAATAAATTTTTACTATATAAATTAAATTAAATTAAATTTATGCATTTAGCAGACGCTTTTATCCAAAGCATTCAGGCTATCAATTTTTACCTATCATGTAAGTAGTACACAAAATATCAATAATATCATATAGTTCAGAAAATTTCAATAATTATAGTCTGGGTATATACAATTTAATATATATTTTTAATACATTTTAAATTATATAATTTTAGTTATTTAGTACTTAAAATGAGAAATAAATGTGACATTTTATAGTATATTTTTGTCAATGTTTGTTTCAAAAATGTTTTTTGAAAACATTTTACTTCTGAAAACCAATGGGAATTATGTAAACAATTGTATTATTGAAATGCAGAGTAGAATAAATATTTGATAAAAAAAATCTACATTTTGCATAAAACCTAATGTACTGAAAGTTTACAGAATTTGATAGAAAGTTTTAAAATTCATACTGTATTTTCTTGTAATTATTTCTATTGAAACTATTAATTTCAAATAATAAAATACATTTCGTTAATGTTATATTCATTTGTTACTTCTGTAAAATTAGAAATCCAAATGTAAGAAGCTTTCAGTATTAAACCATTTCCTGTAGTTACTACGATATTTTGACTGTAGTTACTATGATAACATTTTCTAAGGGCAGTATGATGGCGTATTTAGGTGCAAAAATAATTGTAATTATTTACAGGGTAAAATAATTTTAATTATATTAAGCAATGTCATTTTTAACAGACTGTATTCAGTAAAGTTCTGTGCTGTAGTTACAGGAAATACGACTTAAGTTCACAGATTGTAGGACTGTTGTAATTCCTTATCATAATGAATTTACAGCTTTGACTTCACTGGAATATAAAGGCCAGACGTTGTTTTCAAGGTCAAAAAAGTATGTTTCCATAATGTACTTGAAGTGCTATATTTTCGCGCACTAATTTTGTACTCAATATACTAAAAGTGATAATTTAGTACTTCTTAAGTGTATAATTAAGTGTACTCAACTGTGCTATTTTGGGACATTATGAATATGGACTAAAATGTGCTTTTAACATACTATTTCTGTATTTAATTACCAATTGAACCATCTTTACAAGTGTACTACAAGTAGTGATTAAATACAGAAATAGTATGTCAAAAGCACATTTTAGTCCATATTCATAATGTCCCAAAATAGCACAGTTGAGTACACTTAGTTGAACACTTAAGAAGTACTAAAGAATAACTTTTAGTATATTAAGTACAAAATTAGTCTGCACTTTAAATACATTAAGGAAGTGTAATTTTGTAACCTGGGTTGTATGATTTGTTTTATCCACAGGTCGAATTTGTGAAACGCGATGTTCCCGTCTTTGAGCTGGATGTCGGAAGGATCTCGGATGCTCTTCATGGAAGTCTGGATCCGTCCATTTTATCCATGTTTCAGGAGAAGAGGCTGACGGAGAGCGTGGAGAGCGAGGCGTCGCTGCTGTCCGCTCTGACCGAGATGTTGGACAGCGTGGACGTCGAGACACTGTCGCCATTCGACACGCTGCCGGACGCAGACATCTTCTCGGCTCAGAAGAGTTCGGATCACACGGTTAGTCCACATGGACAGAACTTGATTTAGTTACAATATCATCAATATCGTTATTGCGATAAACTATTGCGGTCACAATCAATGAATCAACATTTATTGGCCAAGTGGTGTGAAGCATCCAATTTCAAACACTGAAAGTGCATTATATAGAGGAATTTACTTTAAAATGTACAACATTTTCATTTTTTCCAATTCTTCATGTCTTTTTTTTTTTTTTTTTAAATAACACAATAAATATTGTATCATGGACATCATATCGCGATATTATCGTATCGTGAGATTTTGATATTGTTACATCCCTATTGTTTAGTGTTGCAAAAAAAACATAAACTTGTTTAGTTATTTACTTTTGTCAAACGTGTTTCCATCACAGCTCAGGAATCTGCTTTATTTGAAGCAGTCGTCACCGGATCGGCCCAAAACCTCTCCACAAGCAGCTGTAAAGACGTCAGGAAGAGTAAGTTTCACTCCCAGCTGATGATAGAAGAAGTCAAACCAGAAATTTCTCTAAATCACACTGTTGTTCAGTTGTGTTAGCAGAAAAAAACTAACCGATAACCGATTAATTGGCCAGTTGTTTAAAACTAGTAACTAGTAAAATAGTGCTAACTAGGAATTAAAAAAATCACTTAATGAATAAGTAATAATAAAGTAGTTTTATTTAGTGATTTATAAAGTATTGTTATGAAATATACTATTTTAAATTATGTACAAGAAGAGAGAATAAAATAGCTAGAAAAAATATTTAATCAATAATTTTCACATTCGGTACTTTTATTAATTTTCTATAATAATAATAAAATAAATCTTTTGCTAGTTTTATACATAACTACTTTTATAAGATTGTTTTGTAACAAAAATCTGAAAATGGAAATGTTTAATATTTTATATATATAAAATATATATATATGCTTCATCACACATTATTTTAATTTTATTAAATATTTAATCAATTTACAAGAAAACATTAACATTTTTAATATCTAATTTTCACATGACATGTAAAAATTTTTTATTACGTAAAATATATAATTCATATTATATGTATTTTACCCTGGTTTTTCTGTTGCACATAATTACTTTTAAAACTATATTATTTTGTGCACAAACATTCTCAAAGTGTATATATATATATATATATATATATATATATATATATATAAACACAGTACAGGCCAAAAGTTTGGAAACATTACTATTTTTAATGTTTTTGAAAGAAGTTTCTTCTGCTCATCAAGCCTGCATTTATTTGATCAAAAATACAGAAAAAACAGTAATATTGTGATATATTATTACAACTTAAAATAATAGTTTTTAAATGTATTATACTTTAAATGATCATTTATTTCTGTGATGCAAAGCTGAATTTTTAGGATCATTATCACATGATCCTTTAGAAATCATTCTAATATGATGATTCATTATCAAAGTTGGAAACAGTTCTGCTGCTTAATATTTGTTCAGAACATGTGATACTTTTTTAGGATACTTTGATGAATAAAAAGTAAAAAAAAAAAAGAAGCTATGTTTTTAAAATATAAATATTTAGTAATAACAATATACACTACTGGTCAGTAATTTGGGGTCAGTAATTGTTTTTTCTTTCTTTTTTTAAAATAAAATCAATACTTTTATTCAGCAAGGATGTGTTAAATTGATAAAAAGTGATAAAGAAAATACATTATTAGAATATATATTATTAGAAGTTTTTTTTTTTTTTTTAATAAATGCAGTTGTTTTTAACCTTTTATTGATCAAATATATGAGACAGCAGAACTGTTTCCAACACTCATAATAAATCAGAATATTAGAATGATTTCTAAATGATCATGTGATCGACTGATGTGTGACACTGAAGCTGGAGGAATGATGCTGAAAATTCAGCTTTGCATCACAGGAATAAATTATTATTTTAAAGTATATTCAAATAGAAAACTATTATTTTAAGTTGTAATAATATATCACAATATTACTGTTTTTTCTGTATTTTTGATAAAATAAATGCAGGCTTGATGAGCAGAAGAAACTTCTTTCAAAAACATTAAAAATAGTAATGTTTCTAAACTTTTGGTCTGTACTGTATATGTATGTATATATATTTAATGTAAATTAAATAATTTAATTAAAATGTTTTCAAAGCAAGGTTACAGTCATTGTTGTATAATCAATGTTGTTACTTAAAATAAAGCATTTACAGAAACAAACTAAAAAAAAAAAAAAACAGTGTTTAAATATAAATCTTCAGGATTTCTGAACCAGACTTCCAAGTCAAAAATAATGACAGTAAAACAAATAAACCCCTCAAACCTCTAGTTGTGTCTCAATGTTTGTGTGTTTTATTTCTTCTCTTCTTCAGGAGGTCGTGATGTCAGACAGACAGTTGAGACCCCGTCGGATTTTAGCGACCCAGACTAAGATTTTACATCACAAGAGCCGATCCCTGAGAACCTTCCGGATCGAATCCCAGCCGATATTCCTACAAGACTGTCAGGAAGTCCTTGCAGATTTAGTGAGACACATGCATCCGTACTGCATCAGGACACACCTGGAGAAAGAGAGGCGTGTGTCTGCGGAGCAGGAAGAGGAGGAGTTTGTTGATGTAGAAGGTTACGAGGAACAGGACGAGAACATTCTGGACCAATCAGAAGCCTTGAGTCCAAATGCACAGAAACAAAATGCCACATCTTCAGACCAAACCGATAAGACGACACCTAAACGCAGCGCTTTAGTCAAAACCAGCGATGCTTTACGAGTGAAGAAAACAGTGACTTTTGCATTAAACTTAATCTGCGTTCACGAGATTCCTCCAGACGATGATGAGATTTACTCTGACATCACTTCCCCTCAGAAGCCCAAAGCGCTCAGTCTAGACCAGTACCGTCTCCTCAGACAGAAGAAGCCAGCTCTGGAGGAGAAACCAATGGACTTTCGAACCAAATGGCCTTCGCTTCACGAGCTTCCCAAGGAGCTTCCTCCGATCCTGCCGAAGCTGGATCCACACACACCTCAATCCCAGCCGCTGGGAATCTCTCGTCTCTCTCGGAAAGATGCAAGGAAGGCTGTAGGTCTTTGCATCGACCCTCCAAACCCGGTTTTAGTGCCCTTGAAACCCACACGACAGCCCATAATCTCAGCCTCAGAACCAGATGCATGTGTTTCTTGTGAAGAGGTTCGAGTCTCTGAGGACGAACCCGAAGCTTCAGAAAGGAGACAGAAGCAGACGACGTGTGGAGCAATCGGTGAGCAGAACGTCTGGTTTAAATAGGTTTAAATACAATAATCAATTAAAATGCTTTCAAGGCAAGGCTGTTTTTGTAAACTGAACCCATACAAAAATATTGTATTTCGTTCCTTGGAACTAAATGAGCATTAACTGAAATACAATAAAATATTAAAAAGTATTTATTTTGTTTCGGTTGGTTGCCAAAGCTTAATCAAGTTGAACTGGGTTTTCATTTAGTTTTATTTGATGTAATAAAACAACTATAACCATAACTGAAATAAAAAAATGTATAATAACAAAACGGAAATTTTTGAAATAACAGAAACTATTATATATAAATATATATTTTTTAATAAAAACTAAATAGACTCAAATGTAAAACATATAGAATAAATTATTTTTAAAGGTTTAGCTAAAATTAAAAACAAATATAAAATATATATATATATACACCAATAAAAATGACAAGGAACATAATAAAGAAAATTTAAAAGAATATGAATAGTAACTAAATAAATCTATCTGTTTGATGTAGTAAAATAACTAAAAATAAAACGGAAATAAAAATAATTAAAAATAAATAAAAAAATAAAATATATAAATATAAAAAACTATTAATTTAAAACATTAAGAAAAACTATCAGAGAAACTAAATAGACTCAAATAAAATAAAATAATATAAAATAATAATACTCTTAAAAGGTTTAGCTAAAATTAAAAGCAAATATAAAAACAATGTTTACAGAATAATTATATAAATATATATATGTGTGTGTGTGTGTGTGTGTGTGTAAAAACTAAACAAAAGCTACATACAAACATTGTAAAAAAAAAATATATATATATATATATATATATATTAAACTGACAAAAACAACAAGATTACTAAAACTTAAAAATTAAAATAAGGGGGGGGGGGGGGGTTCAAATGATTTCTGTAAAAAGTACAGTAGTATATTCGTGATCCTAAAATAAAAGTGTGAAAGTGTTTAATGCGGTGTGTGTTTTGCAGGGATTGAAGCCGCTGATCTGACCAGCCTTCTGGAGCAGTTCGAGACGCAAGGTAAATGATAAATGCAGGTCGGTTTATGATCGCGTGTAATTATCAAGACACTATCAGCTCATTTACATCAGATCAGATAAGAACAGGGTGCTTTATCAGCATTGAATCATTTCAGTCCATAAAAGCTTATCTTGCCTCTTGCTTTCAGATTGAATTGATTTGTCTCCTCGGGACAGAAGATGATATTGTCTCAGATTTAATGCAGTCAGAGACCAACACGGTCCCAGTGTTATTAAAGCAGAATTATTAAACTCTTAGTACTTATTTTGTTTATCCTCCAGGACTGACTCCACCCGCCACACCTCCACATCAGATCTGGAGGCCCCCGGCGTCGCTCAAAGGGACCAAACATGAATCCAGCAAACCCATCCAGATAATCGAACCTCGCCCACTGCCGCCCAGTAAAACTCACTCCAAACCATCACTTCCCAGCTCCTCTCCAGCGGTGAATCCCACTCGAGCGTTCCTGGACCACGACTACTGTGGGATTCAGAGCAGAGAGACGTCTTTAGCGCACACTGACGCTCTGTCTGGTTCAGTGCTGCTGTCTCCTGACAGCTCCCCCTGCAGGATGGAGGCGTTCCAGGAGGCGGAGTCTCTGAGGGGGCGGGGCTTGCACATCTCCGGCTCTCTGAGCCCATTGGACCGCGGGAGGCTGAAGAGGCGGGGCTATGATGACAGATACCGGCGCTCCAGCTCGAGGTCGTGCTCCTCGTGTTCTTCATCATCATCTTCTCGTTCCAGGTCTCGGTCGCCACCCAGAAAAAGGTAAATAGTCGCTGAAATGTTTTTTTTTTATTTTTATTTATTTATTTTTTTAATAGAGCTATTCAAGTCATTTAGTGATTTTTTTTTTTTTTTTCGTATCGCTCAAAAACTAAATACGATATTCCAAAAACGCACATTTAAATAGATGGATGGACACATAGCTAGTGATATCGTTATCGCAGTGAATACCAGAAATGATCGTGATAAGCCATCCCTATTATTTAATAACGTCTGTGGCTTTAGGTACAGGCCCAGGAGGCGTTCAGGAAGCAGTTCCTCCTCGCGCTCCAGTTCACGCTCGTCTTCTCGTTCTCCTCCTCGCAAGCGTGGATCTAGATCACGATCCGAATCGTCACACCGCTCTCGTTCAGGTTCGCGCTCGCCTGAGTCTCACTGCAGATGGACGAGGTGAGTGTGAACGCAGCAGAGGGATTCGTCTGCTGGTGATTGTGAGTCTAAATCAGTGGTTGTTCTCAGTCGCAGACAGAAGGAGCTCAACCGCAGACACGAGGAGGCTCGTAAACTCCAGCAGCAGAACGCCATCGTGAGTGGACCAGCGAATGTCTGGCTTTTTGTGTGTGTGTGTGTGTGTGTGTGTGATGACGTGTTTGATCTCCAGGAGGAGCGGAGGGTGGTGTATGTGGGAGGAATCCGTGGAAGCACGTCTCCGTCGGACCTCAGAGATCGATTCTCTCTGTTCGGGACGGTGGAGGACTGCACGGTGCATCTCAGGAGTCACGGGTGAGATTTACACAAATCACTACTGGAAGAAGAGCTCTTTCTTAAATACTCAATTCTTTTTTTATTTGACCATATTAATATTTATTATTTTTATTTATTAATTTAAATAGTTTTTGAGTTATTTTTAAGTTTTTTTTTTTTTTGTAGTAGTAATAATAATAATAATAATAATAATAATAATAATAATTGATGGTTTAATGTTTTAAAATGAACAAATTAATATGTATATACACACATTAAAATATAAATTTTAAAATTATAATTTAGCTGTTGTAGTGTAAAATATAATTATTTTTCTTAAATATTTGGTTTTATTTTATAGCGAAATACTACAATATTAATATTTCTTATTTTTATTTATTAATTGAGTTGTAGTTTGAGTCATTTTTATGTTTTTATTTAATAGTAGTAAAAATAATTGATGGTTTAATGTTTTAAAATGAACAAATAAATATATACACATTAAAATATAAATGGTAATATTATAATTTAGCTGTTGCAGTGTAAACATTTTTAATTTTTCTTAAAAATTTGGTTTTATTAGTAATAATAATAACTGATGGTTTAATGTTTTAAAATGAACAAATTTAATTAAATTAATCATTTAACTGTTGTAGTGTAAAATATAAGTATTATTTTTCTTAAACATTCAGTTTTATTTTACAATGAAATACTACAATATTATTTTTTTTTATATTGTTTTCATTTAGTAATTTTTGTTTTTAGGTAGTATTAATAATAGTAGTAATAATATATTAAATAACAGAGTAAGAGTTTTTTTTCCACAGCGAAATATTACAATAGTTTCTTTTTTACGTCTTCATTTAGTAGTGCACTATTTTACATACTCATTATTTAATGATAAGTAAAATATAAAACTGAAATACTAACCGTGTGGAATTTCATCATGATTTATCGTTAAACCGGTAATCGTTACATCCGTTTCAGAAAACAAGTGTTTGAGCTTCAGCTTGGCCTTCTGTAATCTGAGCTGATATATTTTCTCAGTGTGTTATTCTCTCCTCGTAGAGACAACTACGGCTTCATCACGTATCACAGCACAGACGATGCTTACGCTGCTATTGAGAACGGCAGTAAACTGAGGCGTCCAGACGAGCTGCCCTTCGACATCTGCTTCGGCGGCAGACGACAGTTTTGCACATCCAACTATGCAGATTTAGGTTGGTCTCCTGAACGATTTCATATTAATTTACTTATTCTGTAGTGCTGGTCTTTTCAGCTGATGTGAGGAGGTTGCATTGTCTGTTAAGCATAACGAAGTGAAGGCACATTGACTTAAAGCTGCATGATTAATTGAAATAAAACCTTAAACGCAACATGTTTTTTTGTGTTTTTTTATTTATATTAATATACTATATAAAAAAATATTTAACTATTTATATATATATATATATATATATATATTTGTTTTAAGTGGTAGTAATAATAATAATCAATGGTTTAACGTCTAAAAATTATTAAAATTAGTACAACAATAAATAGGAATAATGATAGAAAATTTACAGTTTATCATTATTATATATTTTCCCTAAATATTACATTTTTATTATACAGTGTAATATTATTATTATTATTTTTAGTCATTTTAGTTTTTAATAGTAATAATTACATCTGCGTTTAACATTTGAAAAATTAAAAGATTATGACATGAGTAGCAGTATTGTACTTTGAAGTAACTACTGTACTATAAAATAAATAGAAATAATATTTTTAAATACTCTTTTGTTTTGTTTTTAAATATTACAATACTAATATTTCTTATTTGATCTATTTAGTAATTAGTTTTTATTTACTAGTAGTAATAATAATAAATGATTATTTTATAGCTATATTGTATTTTTTTGCCATAAAAATAGCCTTTGATGCTGACATGGCATTAAATTAAAATCTACTAAACTATATTTATAGCTATATTAAAATATATTGTTTTGGGATATATATATATATATATATATATATATATAAAAAATCACAAATTTCAAATTTTTTATTAGAAAAATCACAATTAGTTTTTTTTCACCAATCCTGGAGCCCTACTGTTAATGATTTGTGTAATGCATTCTAAACATCAGGATGTTTTGGTTTATTTCTTATTCTGTCCTTTAGATTCCAATCGAGATGTGGCTCCAACATCCAGGAGCCGATGTGAGCCGTTCGACTTCGACACGCTGCTGAATCAAGCTCAGAGAGGACGGAAGATGAGATGTTCAAGAATCAGAGATGCTGATTTCACCACTGACCAGCTTAAACGACCAATTTAGCTGGTTCACATTCTGGGTTAAGTCCAAGTGAAGCTCTATCCGGGAATAATGGACAATCACATGCTGCACAGAAGAGCTGCGCTTGAGCTTGATCTGGAAAAGCTGTTTTGTTGTTGTTTATTGTTCTGTTGGACTTCACTAAACTGGCTTTGCCTTCATCTCTTTCTTACTTGACACTTAAAACCCTACTTTTTCCTCATTAAATGTTGTACATAAGAATGAAATGGCATTTAAGGATGAAATCATCATTATGAAAGCAAATATAACATGCTTTGTCCTTTATATATATATATATATATATATATACATAGGCTGATATATAAGTGAAGTGATACCAAAAACACATTCCCTTTGTTTATACCTGAATAAAAAGGTTTATGTGCTAATGAAGGATTTCTGTTCTTTTACACTGAACTCAAAACGCTGTAAATTTGATCATGTATTCTATATGTCAAAATAAAAGATGTTTGACAGAATGGGTTGTAATTCTGATATGTGTAGTGTTTGTGGTTAGTGGGTGATGTTAATATGAATGTTTGGGTCCTCTGGATCCACAATAATCACCAAATGTGAAGTGAATAGAAAAGTTATTGCAGATTAATCATCAGAGAATTCATCGAATATCCGCAGATCGTACTCACGGATTGTTTTCCCGCCTAAAACGATGTCACGTGACGGAGGGCGACGTAGGCAACGGAAAAAAACAGATTAATTACCATTTAAAACGATATTCCCCAAAAACATGTCTAGCTTGAAAGATTATTTGGAAGAAACGAAGAATGAATGACTGGTGGTATATATTTTCTTAATGATTATCAGTTTGTTATTGTATAAATTCGTCACGTTCCTCAAACCAATGTTTAAGTTCCTTTATGTGCACTTCAGCGTTATATTTAAACATTTCAAAGGCACATTTGACAACTATTCATGCAGTTATAATATAGTTTGAAATGTAGTGACTTTTGATCACATTCAGATAGTTTAATCGTAGATTTACCTCAAACAGCTGTAGAGTTGACGGTTTGATGAGCAGAAAGTGGGCGGGGCCACGCGCAGACGGTGGGCGGGTTTTACTTGACAGCTGTTGAAGCGCGCATGCGCGACGGGGTGACCACGAGTTTAATAAGGAAGCAGAGAGATCATAAACATGAACATTATTTTAAAAGCGGTGTCAGTTCAGTGCCGTCAGATGCACAGAACTCGGTTCAGATCCATTCAAGAGCGCAGAGAGCGATCATCTACATGCTTGTGACAATCCCCTGATCTTTAGATCTGCTGCAAAACCAGGAATCATATCCAAGAAATCCAAGATGTTCCTCAGTGGAGTCGTCGAGGGTGAGTGAGACACCAAAAACATATGATTTAACATAAAATAATGTAATATGATCATTCTTCAAATATAACGATACAATAAATTATTCATGTTAATGCTATTATAATGTAATACTTTTATTTAAAAATTAAATTTACAATAGTAATATTTGTATTGTCTTTACTTAGTATTTTTTTTATATTTCGCGGTAAAATATTTTAAAATAAATATGTTCTCATTTAGTTATTTATTTTTAGCAGCAGTATATTATTATTAATAATCATAATAATTATTATTATTTTACTTTCTAGTAAGATATTACGATAATAATATTTTATTTAGTAATTATTTATTTATTTTGTAGCCATAGCAGTATATATATATATATATATATATATATATATATATATATATATATATATATATATATATATATATATTATTATATATATATATATATATATTATTATTATTATATATATATTTTTTTTTTTTATTGCAATATTTATATTATTGCATAAATGTAGACAAATCGTGCAGCCCCAAAAGTGCAGCATATCCGAATTTTAATTTAATAAGCACAGCTGTATGAAGTGACCTTTGTGTGCTGCAGGGTTTTATGGGAGGCCGTGGACTATGAGCCAGAGGAAAGAGCTCTTCAGGAGGTGAATGAACCGCTCTTATCACATGCCATCAGCTCTTATCAGCTCATTACTCTCACTTCTTCTCTGTGTGTGCGTGTTATAGAGAGCAGAAATGGGGTTTGAACGCATATCTATATGCCCCAAAAGATGATTACAAACACCGGATGTACTGGAGGGATCTGTATTCACTGGAGGAAGCAGGTGACAATAAGTGAAGCTGCGCACTCATGCATTCAGCAGACACTATTATCCAGAACGACTTACACTGCATTCAGTTATATATAAAAAAAAATAGGGGGGTGGGGACATGCTATTTAAGTGTATCTTAAATAATAATTCATATTTCATTATTTTAAGAGTTAAATATTAAGATTTTTTTCTATTAAAAATATTGTAAAAAATTAAAAAACATTTTATTTTCGTTTAATGACATAATTTTTTTTTAATTAATGCATTTGAATATAATATAATTGGTTATAATTCAAAATTTATTTGTGGCCTGTAGAGGAGGGAAAACATGCTAAAACATAAGCATATCTTCAATAATAATTAATATTTTTTAAATAATTTTTATATTGAAATGTTAAGAAATAACTTTATTAAAATGTATGTTAAAATGTAAAAACTATTATATATTTATTATTATGTGTTTAATGGCATAATTTATTTTTAAAAAATTTATACATTTTAATATAATATAATTGGATATAATGCCAAATTTATTTTGGGCTTTTTAAGCATATCTTCAATTATAATAAAAAAAAATTGTTCTAACATTTTTATATTGAAATGTAAAAACAATATTGTATTAAAAATAATGCAAAAGTTAAAAAACAATTATGTTTTAATTTATTTAAAATAAATGTATGCATTTTAATATAATATAATTGGATATAATGCAAAAAATACTTTGGCTTGTAGAGAAGGGCGGGCGAAAACATGCTATTTAAGCATATCTTCAATAATAATTAATGTTTTTAAAAAGTTTTTTATATTGAAATGATAAGAAATAACTTAATAAAGTTTGTTAACAAAAGTACTGCTGATTAACCAGAATAGAAATATTCATGTTTCTTGCTTAGTTAAAAATACAGAATTATGTTAGACATTTTTGCTTGCACTCTGTGCCTGACTACAAGGATTTAAAAGGTTTTAAACATTGCATTTCAATGAGTAATGTATTGTA
Source organism: Carassius carassius (assembly GCF_963082965.1). Classification (NCBI taxonomy): domain Eukaryota; kingdom Metazoa; phylum Chordata; class Actinopteri; order Cypriniformes; family Cyprinidae; genus Carassius; species Carassius carassius. The sequence goes on along the minus strand of NC_081798.1, from coordinate 492,812 downwards.
TTTCTAATTGTAATTTAAAAGAGAGTAGTTTCTGAAGATGAGGTGCTTGGTTGTGTCTTCCAGAGCAGCTGATGACGCTGATCTCCGCTGCTAAGGAGCGTAACGTGGAGTTCATCTATGCCATCTCTCCAGGGCTGGACATCACCTTCTCGAACCCTAAAGAGCTGACGGCGCTCAAGAGGAAGCTCAGCCAGGTGCAGACCGCTGGAAACAATCACATCTCTCATTACTAGGGATGAAAGGATATATTGAAACTGAAGCTGGAGTTTCCTTCTAAAGAAAAGCTTGAATTACTGACAGCTAGAGGTTTAAACACAGTCCAGACTCCAAATATCTCTCTCAAGTCTAGAAATTGTGATTTCTCAGTGTCATTATTATTCTCTTGTAATGAGTTTGTCTTCCTCAAAGCCCAGTGTGAGTGTCATCTGAGACCGTAGATCACTCATAAAAAGTGTCTGTCTGATCATGTATTGTGGATTGCATGCAGGTGTGTGGGTTCGGCTGCCGGTCGTTCGCGCTGCTGTTTGACGACATCGAGACGGAGATGTGTCCGGCTGATAAAGAGGCGTTCAGCTCGTTCGCTGAAGCTCAGGTGTCCGTCACTAACGAGGTGTTTCTGCACCTGGACGAGCCACACACCTTCCTCTTCTGCCCCACCGGTAAAATACAACTCTTACAGAAACATCACACCTGACCCTGGAGCACAAAACAGTCACACGGGTCAAAGGTCAAGCTGAATAAATCATCTCTCCATTGATGTGTGGTTTGTTCGAAGGACAGTATTTTTCTGAGATACAACTATTTGAAAACCTGGAATCTGAGGGAGCAAAGAAATCTAAATATTGAGAAAATCATCTTTAAAGGAACACTCCACCGTTTTTTGAAATAGGGCTTATTCACATTATTTCCTACATTTAGATAGGTGGGCAAATGCATTTTTGCGTCAGTGCATGCATTGTTTTAGTTTGACTGGGTCGGCGTTAGCTTAGCTTAGCACAATGAATGGAATCCTTTGTTGCCAGCTAGCATGGCCTGAGTAAAAGTGATCAAAAAATAAAAAAAACCCCACCTAATTACTTCTTGTGGCCTGCGTATTCACAACGAGTACAAATAGCGATCCAGATTAACACTAGGTGATTTCCTAGGCAGATATTGACTTGGGACTATATTATGGGGAAGCACAGGCGAAGCACTGCTACTTCGGTGCAGAGATATCACGCAACACATGAAATCCCACGAATTCCGTCAACATAGCGGCGTGCAACGCGTCAAAAAAACAGAAGAAGAAGAACATACCGGCGTGACCTGCACCGAGAGTCTTAGCTTTTGGATGATTTATTTTGAGAAGTTACAGCAAACATGGTTATTACCTGCATAGCAAAAGGTTGTGAGAACAAGCAAAGGACATACACGAATGTAATGTTTCACAGAATTCCACCTAATGTGGAACTGAGAAATAAATGGCTAGCAGCTCTGGAGATCTGTAGTTCAACGCCTCTAAACAAAATAAAGCAGTATCGTGTTTGCGAAGAACTTTGACTACTTTGAAAACACAGGAAGAACAAAGTGCACATGTGAATTGTCTTTTATTTCTCTTCCTATATAACCTATATTGCCTGTGAAAACATCAACTCTATGTGAATACAGCTATAATATGGGTCGATCTATACATGCGTCATGATTAAAATAATCACTTACTCTGTGGACAGCTGTCCATTTGGTCCATTCGGCGTGGGGCGTTTTCTCCAGTTCACTTTGTCACATCGGAAAAAAAAATCGAGTACTGCAGAATGGATCAGCGCCGTGAAATCCTCTGTAGATGTGACACAACTTCGGGCACGCTCATCTTGATCTGACGTGTTGAGCCGGGTCATCAATGGCAAAAACATGTCCCACTCTCTACAGCATAGACACTCTATTTCCGTCGGCATAGATTGGCATATTCCCCCACATTCACACCACCAGTTCATGTTTGCTCTCATCACGAGCGATCGCAACCTCCTCCTCCTGTCGTTCTATTTCCAAAGCACGCAGCTCGTCTTCTGTAAACTCTGGTTCATATAGGTATGGTTCTGGTTCTTGACTGTCTGAGAAGTCACCCTCTTCGTCTCTCTCAAAATCAGCCATGTTCATCGCCATTCGTGTACTGTAAGGAAAATAGCCAGGCAGCTACTATTCACGCCGGTATGTTGACGGAAGTCGTGGGATTTCATGTGTTGCGTGATATCTCTGCGCCTAAGCAGCAGTGCTTCGCCTGTGCTTCCCCATAATATAGTCCCAAGTCAATATCTGCCTAGGAAATCGCCTAGTGTTAATCTGGATCGCTATTTGTACTCGTTGTGAATACGCAGGCCACAAGAAGTAATTAGGTGTTTTTTTTTTTATTTTTTGATCACTTTTACTCAGGCCATGCTAGCTGGCAACAAAGGATTCCATTCATTGTGCTAAGCTAAGCTAACGCCGACCCAGTCAAACTAAAACAATGCATGCACTGACACAAAAATGCATTTGCCCACCTATCTAAATGTAGGAAATAATGTGAATAAGCCCTATTTCAAAAAACGGTGGAGTGTTCCTTTAAAGTTGTTCAAATGAAGCTCTTAGCAATGCATATTACTAATCACAAATGAAGTTTCAGGACCATCATTCCCAGTTTTGATTGTTTCTTTAATGCACGATAAACTGAAGAACTAAAACTCAACTAAAAGGATGATTGTTTCCGGGCATGTCTCTGGTTTGTGCAGATTACTGCGCTGCGTTCTGCTCTCCTAGCGTGCTGCTGTCTGCATATCTGAACACGGTCGGTGAGAAACTCAACGCTGGGATCGACATCCTCTGGACAGGTAACATCACCAATATTAATGCATTTGGCAGATGCTTTTATTTAAAGTGACTTGCATTGCATTCAGAGTCTGCATTTGATCAGTGCATGATGCATTCCCTGCGAATCAAACCCATGCTACTGCGATGAGAAATCTGAACTTAATGCATGAATGCATCGTAATGGAAGGGGCGTGAAGGCAGTTTTTTGACATGCATAACATGCTTGTGTCCTGTCAGGGCCGAAGGTGGTGTCCCAAGACATCAGTGTGGTGTCTATAGAGGAGGTGTCCGCTGTTCTGAGGAGACCGCCGGTCATCTGGGACAACATCCACGCTAACGACTACGACCCGCAAAGAATGTTCCTGGGACCCTTCAAGAACCGGCCCACCGAGCTCATCCCTAAACTCAGAGGCGTCCTCACAAACCCCAACTGTGAATTTGAGCTTAATTTCGTGGCTGTTCACACGCTGGCCACCTGGTGCAGCTCGGGACAGAAAGACGTCTCTATGGGTAAAGATCGCTTCTGTTCACACCGCATTTAGTTTGCATCATTTATTAAAGTCCATCTGTGTGTGACATGATGTCATCGCTCCACAGATGGAGACGATCAGGGCTCGGACTACAGCCCCCATGAGGCTTTGCGGCTGGCGCTCTCTGATTGGCTGGTTGAGTTGGGCCGAGCAGATCAACCTGATGGTAAATAAACTACTTTGGTTTCATGTGTGACAGGGTTATTTATTTACTTATTGATGTTTCAGGTAGTTGCCAAGGAAACATTTTATTTTTTTGAAGTACAAAACATGAATAAATAAAACTATATATATAAAAAACACTGATAAAAATTATAATGATAATTAACTTCAAATGAGAACAGAATTTTTTTTAAAATATATATATATATATGAACTATATATGAAGATATGAAGCTTTTAATTGAACACAAATCATAATTAGAATCAATCAGGACATATTTAATCTTGAATCTCACAAAACCACAATTAAAAAAATAAAAGAAAGTTCCTAGATGATGCCTATTTTTAGCACTCTTAATGTTTTCTGCTTTATTTTCCTGCTATCTGCTCACATATATCTGGAAAATCTCATTATTATAATGAAAACTAATTATTTAAACGTTGTATTTTTCAATATTTGTTAAAATTCTGATTTAAAACCACGATTTATTTTTATATATGTTTTCGGTTTTCATCATGATTTCAGTTAGTTTCAGTAATTTTGTTGTGTTTTTATCATTTTTATTAGATGTCAATATATTTAATTATTTGGGTTATCTTAGTACTTCAAATGAAACTTAAATGGGTTAGATTTTATATTTAAAGTACTGAAAATAAATGTGTTTTTAATGGCTTTAGATAATGGATAATAACTCTCACTTTTTGCACTTTTTGTGCTTAATTGTGATATTATGCACATGTGTGTCCCTGCAGCACAGAAGCAGTCATCAGTGTCACAGACGTATATTTGTAGAAATAGACAACAATACATTGAATGAGTCAAAATTATAGATTTCTCTTTTATGCCAAAAATCATTAGGATATTAAGTAAAGATCATGTTCCATGAAGATATTTAGTAAACTTCCTACCGTAAATATATCAAAACTTCATTTTTGATTAGTAATATGCATTGCTAAGAATCCATTTGAACAACTTTAAAGATGATTTTCTCAATACTCAGATCTTGTGCTCCAGGGTCACACAATAGATTCCCGAGCGATCGTTCAGTTGTCTCTGTGCTCAGGTGCAGGAGAGGGCCGCTCTAAACGCAAGGCGTCTGACGAGGAGCCGATGCAGACGGAGGGTTACGCTCCAGGACCCGGAGACAACCCTCTGTACACCGCTGAGCCGCTGACGCTGGACGACCTGATGCTGCTGTCCGAGCTCTTCTATCTGCCGTACGAACACGGAGCCACGGCCGTCCTCATGCTGCAGGAGCTGCACTGGCTGCGCACACACAGAGACACACAGGATCCGGAGCAGGTCACACACACACACACACACACACACACACAGACACACAGGATCCGGAGCAGGTCACACACACACACACACACAGATACACACACAGACACACAGGATCCGGAGCAGGTCTCCACACAAACACAATACAACACACATCTTATTTCTACAGCACATTTAAAACAACTGATGTTGACCAAAGTGCTTTCCAGCATCATTACACACAGTCACACAAACAAGATTCAGCATTAAAATGTAACACCTAGTCCCTCTAGTCACTTCTAAAAGGTCTACCATAAAGGTACAATTTCAGTCTAGACTTAAAAGCGTCCACAGACGGGAAATGAATGTGAACTGCGAGAGGATTCTATATCGTGTACACACACACACACACACACACACACATGCATGCACACACACACACACACACACACACATGCATGCACACACACACACACATGCATGCACACACACACACACATGCATGCGCACACACACAGATGCATACACTTACACACACACACACACACACACACACACACGCATGCATGCACACACACACACACACACACACACATGCATGCACACACACACATGCATGCATGCGCACACACACACACACATGCATGCACACACTTACACACACACAAACACACACTGTGTGTGGCTGCAGGGTACAGGATGGCGGCGGAGAGCGCAGGAGTTTGATGATATGTGCAGCGCTGTGGTGCGGATGTTCAACAGACTGTCCAACGTTCCCAACCGGATCGTCCTGTACGACCTCTACAACTACATCTGTGACATCAAGAGCGGCGTCACCATGGCCAAAGCCTTCGTCAAGACTCTGGGTGAGAGAGAGCAGACCGCCGGAGCCGCTCGCCCTTGGTGATCATCATCATAACACACCCCTCGTGTGTTTGTGTTGCAGGAGGTCAGACGCCTCACCCTGCCCTCGCTCTGACCGATGACCCCGAGCCCTGGGGCTTCAGAGGAGGACTGTCCGGAGAATTCCAGGTCCTCACCTTATATATTATATATAAGTATTATTGTTTTTGCTGTATGGTGTTAGCGAGGTTCTTCTGTTTGTGTTGATGTTCAGCGGATGCTGCCGTCTCACGGGATCCGTGACCTGTTTCGCAGTCCTCCGTCCACACGCGTGTACACCATACGACCCTTCACCCCTAGAGACCAGGTGACACGCTCTTAAAGAGACAGTCCTCCTCTAAACCAGCAGTTACTCACCTTCTTCACTTTAACATGTTCCATTTCCAAAAAAAGTTTGGAGTTAAATGTGTGTTATAAACTATACAAAAATGGCTAAAACATACATTTTCTAAAATATGTTTCAAAACATATTTACCTAAAAATATGTTCTACCAGTGTATATTGTGGCCATTTTATGTATGCTTTTGAAAATATATTAAAAAAATATTTTAAATTGCTTTTTTAAAAGTATTATAGTATCCTTATATTTCAGTTCAAGAAGATACATTCACATATGTCACATTTGAATTAAAATCAGCAAGTTAATAATGTTCTAAAATAGATGCTCACTGTTACAATATATACATATATAAAAAAAAAATCTAACATTAAGGCTACTGTAAAATCGAAAGTATATTTTCTTGCTGAAATGCATTTTGGTATTCATTTTGAGAGCAAATATTTTATAATGAATATACTATATTCATTGTTTAAAATGCATATCTTGGTGTCTGGGGTGATGTTTGTTGTCCAGACGGAGGTGCAGAAGATCTTTAAGGAGATGCAGGTCGAGACGCAGCAGAAGGTGGAGCTGTTTGGTGACCGGTGAGAGGAATACACCAGTTAGTTTGGTTAATTTAATCACTGAGCGCTTAATCGAAGCGGTTTCTGCATCTGCGTCAGGCTGGTGGAGGGTCACGTCACGCCGTCGCAGAACTGCAGTCTGATCCTAGACGACGCGGCTGGAGTTTGTGGTTATGCCTTCGCCCTCAGCGATGCCAAGACAGCCATGACTAAAGCTCAGGTACAGAAACAAACTCAAGTGTTAAAACCTCAGAAATGTCTTGATCTGACCCTTTGTCTTCCCTCCAGTATCCAGAGACGATGCTGCAGGATTTCCCCTCAGTCATGGCCGTTCAGATCCACTCCAGAGTTCCTGATCACAGCACGGCCAAGCGGCTGATTGAACAGATGCTGTCAGCGCTGAGAGACAGCGGTGAGTTTAACAACACTCTCCACCAATCAGAGTGCTGCGCTGACATCAGCAGCGTTACATTAGTCACCAGTCTCACCGCACTCTCAACAGTTGATCGTAGAACTGCACGATTAATCGCTAAAAGATCACAATCTCGATTTAGATATAACTTCTAAATCACAACGATTCACACATATCTATAAAACCTTTGAAAAAACTGAGAGAGCAAGAGAGAGCAGTTACCGTGTTTAGGTAAGAAACTGTTTTATTGTCATTCATGTTATCACAGAAATACTGGGATGAAATTTTATAAACACTGTGATCAAAAAAGAGCCAATCATCTAATTGGCGCTTCATATAATGCTTGTCAATTGCGTTGTCTCACCACTAGATGGCGACAAGTGACTGTTTAAAAATGTATTTGTTATTGACTCATTCAAGAGATTTGTTCAAAAACGCTGATTCATCCAGTAATGAAACAAGTATTTATGAGTGAGTCATTGAATCATTCACTCATCAATATAAAAAATTGGTTATTATATTTTAAATAAGCATATTCGGTTACATATTCAAATGTTTAATCATTTATTTAAATGAATTGTAAATAGACTGCAGCAATTAATATCTTTTTCTCACTTTATTTTGTTTAGTTTAGAATCGTGATCTCTATTTGTTACACACACACAAATTAATTCTCAAGTTATTCATTTTTTGTTTACAGGGTCTAAAGGAGTTTTCAGCGAGTTCAGATCCAACGACCGACGAATGTTCGACTTCCTAAAGACGCTGGATGTGTTTCAGGTGCAGAAAGTCGACGGGCTTCCGACCGACCTGATCATCATGGGAACTAAACTCTGACCATCTCACTGCTAATTAATGCTTTATAACTCATTCTGTGATTTAAATCCATGATTTAGTTTTTACTTTAGTGTAAAATCTGTTTAAAACCCAAAACATAAAGTAACACATTAAAAAAAAGTCTGAAATTAATAATAAATCTTTATTTGCATATTCATTTTAAATGTATTTTGATGTAATGTTTCACATAAATTTAAGACTATTAAACATATCCAGTGTAGTTTATACTCTAAAAAACACGAAAATCTAATAAAAAATAATATAATATAGTATGTTTTGAGGTGTTGTCGTTTTTAAAATAAAGGCAAATATATTTTTAAACAATTACTGGAATTATTCTCATTAGTGCATTTCTCAAACACATTTATTAATTATGCAGGGTTTCTGCAGGTTTTTTCAGAATTGTGTTTATTTAGACGCAGAACAGTTTCAGATTCGCATCAGCAACCCAGTAACCTAATAACCAGCTGTTTAAAAAATTTACTGTTTTACGTTTTAAACCTGCAGAAACCCTGACATGTTCGGTTAGAGGTTTCCTCTATTATTGCATCTGTTTCCCGTTGCTTCAGTCCCCTGAGCGTTTCTCTGCGTCTCGTCCCACATCGAGGACGTACGTCTACATACTAAGAAAATAGATCAACGGATTGCGAATAGAGAAATTAGTAGATTCTGAGATTTTTCCGAATGCATCGCGAGTCTTTCTCGAGTCGATTCTGAGCGTAGTTTTGAACAGTAGATGGCGCTGCAAGCTTCAGAAACAAAAAAATAAAAGCATTTTGAGCTGAAGTGAAATTACATAAGCATTGAGTGTGCGGATAAAAACTTGAGTAGAGCGCCATCTGCTGTTAAAAACTAAGCTCAGAATCAATTCTGCATCGATTTGTGACCCTGAACCACAAAACCAGTCGTAAGGGTCTGAATAAATGATCTCTCCATTGATGTGTGGTTTGTTCGGAGGACAATATCTGTCTGAGATGCAACTATTTGAAAATCTGGAATCTGAGGGAGCAAACAAATCTAAATATTGAGAAAATCATCTTTAAAGTTGTTCAGATGAATTCTTAGCAATGCATATTACTAATCAAAAATGAAGTTTTGATATATTTACGGTAAGAAGTTTACTAAATATCTTTACTTAATATCCTAATGATTTTTTGGCATAAAAGAAAAATGTATATTTTTTGACCCGTACATGACTGCTTTTGTGCTCCAGTGTCACATTTATCGTAATATGTCTCTGAAAATATACTGGCTGCCGTTTCATTGCATTATGAGTAACGGATGCCTGCCGTTTTGAAGTCTGTCTATATGAACTCTAGTCCTTCATACTTGACGTCTCCGATCTTGGTGTCAGGCAGCAGGATTCGTCCGTCCAGTGTGAAGGCCGTGATGTACGTGGCGGTTTGTCCCGCGTCCTCCTCTGATTTGAGCGCCAGTATGATCTGGTCGTCTGTGTCTGGGATGAATCTGAAGGAGGAGAAGCCGAGCGTGGGTTTGAGCGACCCGATGCGTGACGCTGAGATCTCACTGAAGTCCGGCGAGCAGCTCAGGATCAGGTTTGTGCCTCGGCGCTCGTCCGCCGTTTCCTCGTAGCGTTCAGAGCTCGCTCGGCGAGGGAGGAAGAACCAGCGCTGGAGACGCTCGCTCCACACGGCCGACTCGTGGATGAGATAACCTGAGACAGACACAGGTAGTATATAATGTTCATTCGAACAACTTTAAAGATGATTTTCTCAATATTCAGATTTTCAAATAGTTGAATCTCACGCAAATATTTTATCCTCCGAACAAACCACACATCAATGGAGAGATGATTTTTTTTAAGTTAAGTGTAAGTTGGGTGATCAGGTGTGTGTGTGTGTGTGTGACTCACCTGGTGGTTTGATATCTGCTGCTTTCTTGAGCGCGTTATACTGCGGTACCCAGTTCTCGTGCTCCACGTCACCATGAAAACCGACCACCTTCACCCACTCTGGGTTATTATTGACGAACTCGCCGGTGATGGTCGTCCACTCTTTACCGAGACCACCGACATACAGACGCTCGTCCTTCACCGCCAACCACTCCGCCTTAAAACCTGCAGCCACAGGTCAGAGGTCACAGAAATAGATATACAAAGGGTCAAAATTTGTCAAAAAACAAAACGGCACCTTCATAGAATTTGACGCATTTCTTTATTAAACAGGAAGTTGGATGAGACTTATTGAAGAGTACACTACGAGGTGGATTACGTTTTTTTTTTTTTTAAGAGAATGCGCCTCCGATCTACATAAATGTGTTTATGTTCACTCAAATCATTCGTGATCCAGCCTCACCTACAGATGTTTCTTTGTAAATCACAAATCGCCTTTACTAACAATGCGGCTAAAGTAAACAGTCTCTCAGAGAGTAGCTGGGAAGAGAGGGGCGGAGTCAGCAGAGCTCATTAACATTTAAAGGAACATGCACCGAAACGGGGTCCCTGTGAACAGAGCTGTTTTTGATAAGGTAGACCCTAACGAATCATATTAATTTGTGGATGATAGGCATCTGATGGCTCCTTTAAGAAATGAAACACGCAAGCCGTATTTACCTTTAGACACGGAGCCATCTCCGTCTGGCAGGATGACCCAAGGCACGGCTCTGTTGCCCTCTATCCGGTACACCACACCCGTACGGTCATCCACGCTGAACAGGTGCCCGTTAAACGCCACCAGCTCGGACAGCTCCATCCCGCGGCCCTTCTCCGACAGATGACTCTCCAGAACCACCGTCTCCGGATCCCACTCCACGGACACACTGTCCCCGCTGTCGGACACCAGCAGGTGGCCTCGTTTCAGGAAGCTGAACCATGTGTTGTCCTTCTGGCTGCGTGAGTTCGTGTCCAGGTCTGCTATGACTCCGATCCGGTACCGGATCCCGCCGGCCGTGTGTTCCGGTGGACTGAGCGGATACGTGTCGTTATAATGCGAGTCCAGTGATTCAGCCGCGCTCATCACGCCTGACTACAGGTGGACAAAGTAAACAATTCCATTATTGAGCGAATACAGTATATACAGTATATCGCCAAAAGAAACTTCTAATGAACAGGTTTGACTGTTTTAGGAATTTCCACGAGTACAAATCTTAATGTTTAAGCATATAATGATATTCTAGGATATATTATAATATTTTTATAGCAACATTGTTTGGACAAGAGCCTGTTTTATATTACACTACCTCTGTGTATAAGGCAAGGTTCAAAAATAAATGATTGGTTGAGTTAGTGGGAGAACTTGACTGGTCTGCTGTGACTTTAAATGCACATCATGAAGCAAAAACTCATTAGCAAACAGCAATGATTTGTATATATAAATACAGTAATTTTAGAGACTTCCAAAACGGTTGGAAAAGAAATGGAAATACAATTTTTAAATGCATGAATTGTGTTTCCATCTTTGTTCCCACAGTTTTGGAAGCGCCTTTTTCTGTTCTACAGATGGGTACCAATACTTTTGTCCATATAGTGTATGTACAAGTCACTGGTGTTTGCTAATGGGTTTTTGGCTCAAGGTCTGCATTTAAAGTCACAGCAGACCAGTCAAGTTCTTACACACTGACTCCAAATCACGTTTTAGAGAATATAAGGCGAGAAAAAAAATCCCCCACTGAATTTCAAAGCTGCTACATAGTAACGACTTTCTACTTGGAGGATCTTGATAGAAATGTAGTGGAGAGAAAAGGATGCTTGTCTTTCTAATGTAGAGAAGTTAAAGTCACAAGTTTCCAGAAAAAATAGTACACACTCAAAAAGTGTAAAACTCAAGTAAATGTACTTTGTTGTGGTCTACCTCTGCGCCTGACACGTCTCGGCTGGTTCGCCACGAGCGCTGACTCCTAACTTTGCTGTCAGCGGAGCTCGATGACGATTGGTGCAGGTACGTGAGGATGGCCAGAGCCAGGAGGGTCACAAACGTGATGGCTCTCCATCGGAAGCGGAAACGTGGGTCGGAGATGGAGCTGGTGATGGAGGAGAACATGGAGACACCACGAACGGAAACCCGCATGGAGTGCATTGGGTCCCCGCTCTCTGTCGACATGGAAAAGAGAAGAATCAAGAAGATGATGTGAATAAAACATCTCTTGGAGATTGGGATATAAGTGCAAATGCAGGTGCAGATTGACTTTTTTTTTTTTATATGCCTACATTCCCATTAAATAAATCTGAACATTGGATGAAGCCAGGTTTGAAAATTTTTGTTTGTCTTTGTTGACACAGGAATAAAATGTTGTATAAATCAGTGTGAATGAAATATGAACAAACCCCTCAGTAAAAACCTTCAGAATATAAAGACGAATAAAACTGTTAAATTCAACTTTTTGATATCAGATAAACGGCCAAACAATGCATGCACGTCCATGAAATAATGAAAATCAGGTGCACAGCCAATCCTTTTTGAATTGTCCCCATGCAGCAAAGCATTGAGCATCTCCCAGACGTGCACAAAACTAAACAACAGCAAACATCCCATCCATCCCGAGAGAGTTCAGTGCTAAACACGGCTGGCTGTTTATCAACCTGCCTTCATTAACACACTTCATTAAGAAATCACAGGCCACTGTGGCCCAGAGCACCACATCTCAGCAACAAACCCTCATTAAAGCACACAGCTGACCTTTAACACTTACTTTTACCCAAAGCCACTATTTTCACTAGCATTGTCAGATCGTTTGGACAACATTGTATGTAAACTACTCAGTATTCATTAAATTAAATAATTAAGCGTCCTAAAAAATTAGAATTAATTCACATTTTGTCATCCTTAAACCCTTTAGTAACACATACTTGCTACATTATATTATACCATATCAGATACTAATACTCTATTTGATTAATGTATTTAGTAATAATAATATCTTATGCATATCTCATATTAAGATTTTTTTTTTTAAATAAAGAAATGCAATTACATACATTTAAATTTTATATTTTCTCTCTCATGATTTAATAAAAAAATGTGGAGAAACAGGAAACGCTGAATCATTCTTAACATAGAAACACGTCTGAAAGACACTAGAAACACATTCATGTAAAAATAACAGCCAAGATGTTCAAAAATAGTACACAAAATGGATAAAATGCATATTAAATGATTATGAAAAAATGCAAAACCAAAGTATTTTCACTGCTACTATAAAAAAATTAATACATTTAAACGCTAAATATAAATCAAAAATAGTTAGTAATTCATTCAATTCTCAAAAAATAAAATACTTTTTTTTTTTAAACAATTCATGAAATAACCATTTAAAACAAAACCGATACAATTTATTCTCAGTTTTTAACTAAATGTTTCTCTCTAACAGTTATGCAAATCATAAGTTACTTAAAACTATAACAACAAAAACGCAGAGCAGTTTTTAAATTACTCGACTCAAACTTCTGGACCATGTTAAAATAAAAAATTAAATACTCAGTCTATTATTTCACAACATAATTTAGCTTCCTAAAAAACAGGAATAACCTCACATTAGATCCGTTTCATAACAGACATTCAACTAAACTTGTCCTTCTCAGTATAATAAATGTGAATACTACAGGAGGAATAACACAGACCTTTCTTCCTGGCCCTCATGTGTGGTGTTTGTCTTCTTGATTCAGAGCGAGTGAGTGTTTTATCATCAGTTTCTTCATCTGTCATCATCTTCTGAGGTCACTGAGCCACACCGCAATGACGAGGCAAATACTGAACCCTCACCTACTGCACACTCACTAACCTCCAGACATTAAACACCTCATAACAACACATTTATTCTCCAAAGCCATAATACCCTCGGAAATGTGAAAGCAGACATTAGGGGTTTATTAGTGTTCAAGACCCACCTGCAGATTAAAGACTAATAATGAACTATTACGACTGTTTTTGTGTGTAAACCTATGCTCGGGTTTCTCTCTCTTGAAGAAGAAGAAAAGCTGATTTGTTAAGTAAATGATTGCAAACGAGACTGAACATGCAGATCTCGTTCTTTCTGATCCATTCAAATAAGAGACTGGGAAGAAACATACTGGTAAAACTATAATATTCTGATAATACTACTTTATATACTCTATTATACTCAGTATCAGTAGCTGTTAATATTTCTTATGAACAAACAAATGTACTATATTAGTGTAGCAATTATTTATTTAATTATTCTAGTATAATTAGAATTATATATTGATATATTCATTTATTAACAATTTAGTTATATGGCATTTATATGCATGTATGTTTTTGTGTTATAATATATATATTTTTCATTTAAAATAACATTTTACATATAATTTATTAATATTATTATAATTATATTATTATTATGTATTATTGATATATATATATATATATATATGTGTGTGTGTGTGTGCTTTATTATTCATATATATAATACATATAGTTAATATATAATATATATGCTATACAATTTTTATTTGAAATATATTCATGTTTTTTCATTATTTAAACAAATCATTAAATATAGTTATATATCGGTCTATTAATTACACTTGCTTACTGATGTTTATTTCATATTGCTGTAATGTTTGATCACGTTCTTAGTGAAAGTTATCATAAAGCGTTGCTAACAAATTCCTTTGGGACTGTAAATCTCGCAACCCCTGATGCATGTGTTCATACTATTAATAATAAGTAATAATAATATGTTAATAACTATTAACTTAAACTGCGAGTCAGCGTGAACGTGTGCTACTGTGAGCATCTCTGTTTTAATGCCGCAGTGGGAGAGAGTTCAAACAAAGCCGCTTTAAAAACACCAACATCATCATCACTGCTTTAAGTTTAACAACCGGAAGTGTCCCGGTCTGCGCATGCGCGGAAACTCCGGCAGACACGAACAACTTTATTTACACGATTCACTCATAAACACACAGCATAATCTCATCACAAATATCCATTATGGAGGATTTTATCCTTCTTAATGTTTGTCCTTTCTCAATGTATTGTTATTAATACATAAATACAGAGCTTTTCAATATAAACCTCGAATCTTTTATAGTTTTTCGACCTTTACACAGTTATAAACGATTCTTCTTCTTTTTTTTTTTTTTTTTGCTATTAGTTAGTTAGCCGATTATATATATTGATTTTCTTGGAAAATTTCATTTTAATAACAAACACTTAAACTGAAGTAACTCTGAATAACCGGATTTAACCCTTTATGCGGCTGAAGACGAAACGCTCTGAATGTCCAGAATGTTCTTCAAATTAAATCATATACTTACTGTATTTCACAGTCAGATTTGGAAGTTTAATCTCGGTGCGTGAAGGCTGTGTTTCATCCCCGCTCCATCCCGGTTCTGGCACCGTTTCCTCAGCCGTTCTGACCGAAACAAACCGCCGGCTGCCAACACACCGGTAACGCGACGCCTTTTGAATATTAATAACGCAACGCTACGTCCGTTTCACTGATTGGTTGAAAGCTGACGTCGGGCAGCGAGCTCTAAGTTAGCCGGCCAATCAAAGAATCACAGTGCGACTTCGGTTTTAAATATTAATTAGGTTACGCAACTCGAAATCTCGCCAAGAAGGAACTGCACGGCAGCGTAACCTAATTAATATTCATGAGCTATTTAAGTAATTTTTGATGCAGTGTGTCATAATATAATCCTAAAATGTTTCTAAGAAGAGTACAATGAGTACAAAGGTGGGTTTGTCTTGAGTTAATGTCTTGAATAATATCGGACCTCCAATACAGAGACTGTGTTGTTTTTATAAACAATATCTCCATTCTCTGACTCTGACATGAATAACCAACATTAATCACAACGAATGGGTTCATTTTTTTCTTTTCAGCACTGGAACTGGAAACACTTCAAAACACACACAAACATCATATTCATACACAGTTTCCTTGCTTAAAATGTGAATAGCAGTGGTTTTCGATTTGACTAGCAAACAATAACAAACCAAACATGTCTGACCAGGGTAAGAACGGGTTAAACCGGGTAGTCCAGAAGAGAAATCTGTGCCCATTCAATAAAACCTACAACAAATACATCCGTGCAACTTAAACAATGCAAAGCGGGAGTTGTTTCCAGTGCCATCAATCAAAACAAATCATTTAAATGTTAAATATTTGCTATATTTATTTATGAGCAACAACTGATTCATGGCACATCTGTGAGCCACTTTCATTTAAAACACATTTAAATAACCATTTAAACCCATTTACAGTCATTTTCTCCCAGCAGAAACTCTCAATTATAATGTAAAACATGTAATACTGGCATCTGATTGGACAAAGAGTGAGGTCTCATTGAGCGCAGTGCATTCTGGGTAATCTGACGATCATCAACTCTTCCCCATCATCTTCAGTAGGAGCTTTAGAAGATATGAAACGCTGATTAGTAACATATATTTGGCAGCACGATTCATCAAAATAAACCTGAAATCGTGATACAGCTTAGTGCAAACTGCACATTTTAATTTACAAAAGCTGCAATTTAATTAAATAAATATATGCACTGCGTTGTGTTCATTTACGCGCGAATGGCTCATTATAAGCTCATTAAAAAATCAATTAGAAATGACTGTAAACAAAAGAGGCCTGCTGTGGTTTTCAGATGAAATAAAGAAATTAAAGTTTTAAATTAGTACTTTTTATTTTGAAATTTAAGAAATCGGGACAACCTTAAACCCTAGCATTGTTGTAACTTAGTAGTATACAATTAGTAATTTATTGTTACGGTTGTACTGTTAATGAAAACAAATATATGATTTTATTTTTCTTATATAGTCTGATTTTACAGTAAAATATTACAATTTATAATAAAAGTATCACTATTGTAAAGAACATTAAATTAAATATTAGTATTTAATATTTATATTAATGTCAGAAAATTAGTGAAATATTACAAAAGTAATATTTTATTATTAAAAATATAAATATTTTTTTGTTTATTTCTATTTCTTTATTATGAGTAGTAATTATAATATATAGTTGCTTATTTAAATATTAAATGCATTATTATAAATGCATAGTTAAATATTATTATTATTAAAAGTAATGATAATATACTGTTATTAATAATACTAATAATAATAATTTATTCTGCACGTTTCTAATAATGCCCATGTGCAGCCCTTCAAAGAAGCACAGCAAATCAAAAGCTTTAAAAAAATTCATTTTGAACCACAATCCCAATTTATCAGTAAATAAATAAAGCAAGTAAGTGCATAAAATTAGGAATTTGTTATTTGCTCAATCATGCAGGCCTAACATGAGCAGCTGACCTTTGTAAGATGGTAATCTTCATCGACGAGTTGCTCTATAATGTTGAAGTGATCCGTGTTGGGAACGTCTTCAAAAGAGACTTTAAGACCAGCAGATTCCAAAGCCTAGAACACAACACAAACAGCATCAGCCTCGTCGAAATATAACACTAAAATAATAGAATATAGTGTCTGATGATGTGGATAATCTCATGATTTCTGTGAAGCATTCCACGCTTACTTTAAAATATTCCTCCGACTGCTTGCGAAACTCGGGCGAGTCATTCTGCGCGACAGCGACGATGATGTCACAGGAAGCAGACGAGCGCTTGAGCTGTGGCAGGAAGTGACTAGGGCTGTTCCTCAACGCCACTTCCCTGAAACACAAACTCACACTGTATCACTGAGCTCCTTCATTCAGTTTAAACAACCCATAGCAGCATGTTTAACACACAAGACTGTGGACCAATGAGATTCCACGGTGGGCGGAGCTTCACTGCATGATGTCACTGCAGCTGGTTAGAGCACATTTTCTGATCTTTACGAATAAAAGCAGCATCTTTTCAAAGAGTTTGCATTAAGAGGAGGCTCTCACTCGGTCATCTTCAGCGGCTCGTTCACGTAGGTGGACAGAATGGGCTGCAGGTCGTAAACGCCGCTGACGAGAAACGCACCTAGGAGCGAAACAGAGAAAAAATCAACACATCTACACACTGAATTCACACTTAACAATGGCTAAATACCAAATCAA
>NC_081798.1:465000-467500 GCF_963082965.1 Carassius carassius | reverse complement strand
AGATTACCACATAACCAAAAATAGCAGCAAATACAAATATATACTGGTATTGCGAACTTATTTTAGCAAAGTAGAATGAAATCAACACATTGAGTGGCATATCAAAAAAAGGCTAGGCTAACAGCTAGAGGCTACCACTAAAATCACATCAAATCAAGGCTCTTAAAGCATTCCACCACAAACATGGGCAAATATATATAATCAAGCATTATCTAAAGAATAATTAACTTACAGATGGTGCTTTTACAAACACAAATCAAAGGATGGCATCCAAAGATTGAGGAGAAACTGACTGTATGAGAAATGTGCTGTACTCTGAACTCACTTTGCATAGAACTACCACTAGGTGGCGTAAAACCTATTAAAGTGACAAACTTGGAGCAGAACAAATATATTGTACACAATGTTGTTAATAAAAAATATTAATAAAACAAAATAGCAGTGAGATCATATCCAGGGTTAATGATATGAAAAAATAATGATAATTAAAAAATAACAAATATAATAGCTGAAATATAATAGAATATAATTTTTTTCAGCTAGTTGCCAAAGCAATATTTCTCTCTCACACATTTTAATTTGAAGTAATGAAATTATAAAAACTAAATAAACTAAAATTTCATAAATAAATAGAAACATATAGCCATAAAAACACAAAAACTAATAAAAATGACAACAACAGAATGACTAAAAAGTTTACTAAACTGTAGACAAAAATATTAAACGCTTATCATATCAAAACAATGTTCCAAATATTTCTTCTTGCATACTGTTTGACATACTAATAATAATATTTACTGGTTTATAAGAAGAATATACTCACATTCAGTGAATAGTGAGCAAGTTTTCAAGTTCTGTAAATAGTTTTTAGGTCACAAATATAGGAAATTCCGATGCAGTACAGGTACTTGCCATAAATGCTTTTTAATTATTAATAATACATAAACAATATATATTTCAAATATTTCGCTATATCATACCAGAACGAAAGTTTAGCAGTTTCTGAACACATTCTATAATCGACCATCACTTCAAAAACTCTGGTATTGTGTGTTTGATCAATAATCATTAATGACTCACATCTTTGTTCATTTTTCTCCAGTCGCTCATGATGATGTTTTCTGCTGGACTTTGAAACAGCACGAGTGTTGTTGACATTTATCACACTTCCGCTTTTGAATAGCGGGAGATTCGAACAGTCGAACTGACGTCATCAGAGAGTCATCAAAGTTATGTTTGGGAGGAAAACATGGTTAGTACTGTGTGGCGAATAAAGTGAAAGAAGTGCATTTTACAATTTTGCGTTAAAAATACCCTTGTAATGACTTTTTGTCTAAACTTTGTGATTCAGCTGTAAAAAGAAAGTGAAGATATTTGTCATTTATATTTCTAATGTAATGTTTCATCACTTTTCTGGAAAGATATAAGCTCCTACTGTTTCTCTAAAGTTAATGTGTATTGTAATTTACACATTAAGGATGTTGTTTGCTTTTTTGAAAACCATAACAAATCTTTAGAATTAACTGTTAACTTTCTTATCCTTGTGGCAAAGTTCTATTTTCACAAACAAAGGTCTCTTAAGAAAATACCTACTTTTATAGATTTCTTATGTGAAGTAGAACATTTAATTAAATCAATAAGAGTAATTAATAAAATGGTAAAAATTTTTAAGAGATATGATGAGCTATTTAATGTACCGTGATTAATATTTTAATAAAAAATAAATAAAAACAAGATTTGAGTCAATCTTATGCTAAAGTAGCCAAAACCCTGTAGGACATTGTCACCTTTTTATATGTAATGTTTATATTTTATATACTTTTATCTTTGATATCTTGACATTAATAAAAAATAAATTAAAAATAAAAAAATAATAAAAAGACTTCTTTTACATGTCTTTGCGCAAACGCTGCTGTCCGCGGCCTCGATTCTGATTGGTCAAGAGGAACGTGACGACACAGCTGTTATAAAACGACACTCTGGCGGTGGCTCGATGTTCAAATCTTATACAGGAAGAAACACATGATAAACAATAGACATGGATTGCTTGAATGTAACGAGGGTTTTACCAAATTCCCCAAAGAAGACACGAGGACAGATTCAGGTAAATATAATATCAATTAATGTAATCAGTGATGAAGGTTTATGTCGTACAGATAATGTGCAGATTCGTGAGCAGATAATATTCTTATTTTAAAAAAGTAAGTGTGGTATTTTTAAGTTTTGTTGTGGATTGTTCGTAAATGTCAATTTCTCTTTGTCATCCTCTCAGGTTATTTTCGGACCGATGTTTTCAGGAAAAAGGTGAGGATGTAGAAAAATCAACAATATGCTATGTTATGAAATATGAAGATATAATCTGTAAAAACAGCGTTTTGGTTCAGCGAATGGCGCCAAATACAGTAGTTTGGCGCGAGAAAGGTTATGTTGTCATGGATTAAGCGCGAAAAACCTGTTTATTGACTCCTAACTAGAAAGCACCAGTGAGGTTTATGTAAAT
>NC_081798.1:392500-460000 GCF_963082965.1 Carassius carassius | reverse complement strand
GCTGTCTGAGGGACGTCTGGAGTCTGGCGCTGCAGGCCTGTGTCATCGGCATCGACGAGGGACAGTTTGTATGTTTCCATTCCTCTCTCTTCAGTCAGTGTCCAGCTCACCTGATGCGTTATAATGTCCTGATTATTGATCGAGATCTTTGGCTTCTGCAGTTTCCAGACACCATAGAGTTCTGTGAGGAAATGGCCAACATGGGAAAAACCATCGTAGTAGCAGCTCTGGATGGAACCTTCCAGAGAAAGGTGCGATGATCCCAGATCTGGGTTTGGGTTATATTCACTCCATATTTTTTTTTTTTTTTTTTATAAATTCATAAAATGTATTATTTATTAGCATATCTATATAAATGGGTTTAACTAAATATTTATATATTGTTTATTTACATTAAATATTGAGCAGTGTTGATGACCTTTGACCCTTGTGTCTGCAGCCGTTCGGTAATATCCTGAATCTGGTTCCTCTAGCGGAGAGCGTGGTCAAACTGAACGCCGTCTGCATGCAGTGCTTCAAAGAAGCCGCTTACACCAAAAGACTCGGAGCTGAACAAGAGGTGAGGACAGAAATCCCTGCAGATGACCGAAGCGTTCTGACGTCTGGACGAACACGCGCTGCGGTCTGTCTGTGTTTTACTTTCACAGCAGAAACGCTCCGTGTCACATCCTCATCCTGTCAGCAGAAGTGAAATCTCACAGCATCTTGTGTTTGGTTTCCTCAGGTGGAGGTGATCGGCGGAGCTGATAAATATCACGCTGTGTGTCGAGCGTGTTATGGAGGGCTCATGGCGTGTAAAGAGAACCACGATCCACACAGAGAGGAGACGCCGACACACGTCATGTCAGGAAAACAGCCCAATCAAAGCGCTCCACGAAAACTCTTCGCTTCCCTACATTTATGAAAATAACACATCAGCCGAAAATGTTTCCTGCCTTAGTATTTTTGTCTTGTTTTCTAGTATAAATATCTAAAAGTTCTGCAAATGCATCTTAATTCCAGAATTTATAGACATTTATACTAAGAAAATCTGTTATCATAGTATCTGTTACAGTAGCAATGTTACTACACAGATTCAACTCACTACAGTGAGAATTTAGCACCTGATTTGTGTGATTTCTTTGTGTATATAATAACATTAACTCTTAGTTTAAAGTGGGTCCAGCAAAATGTGTGTGTGTGTGTATTTTCAGTTTCAAAAGTGAGTCAATCATTTGTGTGTTTTAATTGAAACTGTTTTAAACTAATTTATAATTGTGTAACCGAACAACCAGCTTACATCATGAAAAACTGCCATTTAAAATGAGGAAATAAAGTGATTTTGGTTTTTCAGTGTTGCTTTTCACGTGACGGTTACAACAAATATTTTATATTCATGCATTTAGCTGAAAAGACGATGAGAAACGCAGAAGTCTTGTTTTCTGTGAAATTGATCAAAATTGAGTTTATGATTTAAACAAATACCTGTTAATGTTCTCAAAAAAATCTACCTTAAAGGAAAAAACTAATTTTCTTTCCACACTGACGGATCATTTGTTCTTGTTTTAAGCATAAACCCTAAAAAATAACATTTGCGTTTTAAATAAATGCTTCTGGATTTGATGTTAAGTATTGGAGGGAAAAAAAATACTGAAAAAGACATTATTTTGTAATCCATGCAAACTTTAATGCCATGACTATGAATCTAAAACTTTGCTTTAATTAAAAATATATAAGCACAAAAACCCTGTACATATCCAAGGTGTTGCATTTATTTATTTTTATTTAGAATACAAACCATTGTTTTTGTTTTTAACTGCACTTAAAAAAAAATGATCTGGTTATTCAGAGAAAACCGAGACAACAAAATTGTAATCTGAAGATGCACAAAAAGCAAATGCCAAACTCATTAAAGCAAACTGCAAATCAAACATTGGAAATAAATCAATTAGTTTCTGAATTATTAGTTTTTTTATACTCATGTATGAACCTGTAATGGATTAATAAACTTCAAATCAATGTTGTATGGCAAGTAACTCAGAAAATCTAATCAAACGGCACCAGAGATCAGCATCACAGTGTGTTTAAGTGGATCAGTGAACGTTTTCACATCGAGAGACACTAACAAAACCAGATTGAGCCACACAAGAAATCAGTTCAGATCTGGAAGCAGATCATAACAACCTCGTTTAAAACCTACGACTGGATGTTTAAACCTAATCTGGTAACTCTACCACATTTCTACAGTGAATCCCACCAGCTCTTCATTCACCAACACAATTAGTAAACAAGGGCTATTTTAGTTTCAGCCACATTTCTACTAAAAAAAAAAAAAGCGTTAACAGAACACACAAACGCTGCTGTGATTCCAGTGTGAGCGACAGAGCTGCTCCACAATAACTTGTCGTTTTATTCCAGCTCTTCAGTGCAAATCTGAACTCCTCTACAGCCACATAAGACAACAATATTTACACATTTAAGGCCACATGTAAAATGCCAAACTACAGGAGGTCACGTGACCTGGTGTCATGTTCCAGGTTTCTGTGCAGGTCAGAGGTCAGTAGTCGGTCGGCTTGTAGCTGCTCTGGCCGGATGGGTCAGGGTTCGGTGAGATGGGCGGCTGCTGGAAGATTTCTTGACCATTGTTCTGGAAGGACGGGAATGTGGTGGGCGTGTATGTTTCAGGATACACTGATGTAGGATCCACTGGCGGATCGGCGTAGTTCTGGGTCACGTCCTTAACACCCTGACGAAACCTTATCAGGGCGAAGTACGTCAGCGCTCCCTGAGAAGACGAGAGATTCGACTGTCATTCAAAGACTTGAACTTAACAGTAGTCAATTTTGCAAGACACTACAAGTGAATGGGATGAAAATGTGAACTAATCAATTTCACTACATTAATCAGACGCTTTTATCCAAAGGGACTTACAGTGCATTCAGGATATACCATTTTTTACCCGTATGTGTGTTCCCAGGGAATTGAACCCACAACCTTTTGCGTTGCTAACCACTGAGCCACAGGAGCAAAGTCAAACCAAAAATTATTCAGACACCAGATTTTTTTTACTAGTTGTGGGTGCAGGACACTATAGTTCATTTATGAACGAGAGGATAGCAAAATAAAGAAAACAGTGACATATTATACCCAAGAATTCATCATAGAGTGGACTACCAGTAAACTTTGGGACCAAAATCTATTTAGACACTTTGACCATTTTTATTTCTTACCTTTCTATCAAAGTTATCTGACATTATCAAGATGAATTTGTTCTGACACAGTTTGACGCATATTTTATTACCATTTTCTAAACTACAGCAAATAATAATGTGATAATGTGAGAAAATGTCCGAAAATGTGAATATTGGATAAAACCAGAATTCTGGTTTGATATTGTTGACAGGTCACAGTCAAAGGTTTTTACTGATGGGAATTTGGATTTCTCTTTTTATCGCTCCATAAATCAGAAAATACTGTCAACAGACAGAAATCAAATAACAGTCAGAAAATATATACTGTATATTTATTTTCAGCATGTTTTTGGAATAAAATGTTATATAAATCAGTATGAATGAAATATGAACAAACCCATCAGTAAAAACCTTTGGAGTATAGAAAGGAATAAAGCTGTAAGTTTTGGTGTATTTAATTGCTAATGAAGTGCAGGACAAAATCTTTAAAGACCTATATTATTATTGAAATCTAAATAAAATAGATAAAGAGTTAGGTTTAGAAAAAACATACTTTTATTCCCATCTATTTTTTTTTTACAGAAGGAATTTTGGATTTCTTTTTTTATTACTCCATTGATCAAAAATACTGTCAGCAGACAAAAAGGAAATACATGTTCACCATGTTTTTAATAATAAAATGTTATGTAAATCAGTATAAATGGTATATGAATAAACCCCTCGGTAAAATACTTCAGAATATAAATAGCAATAAAACTAAGTTTTGGTGTTTGTAACTGCTGCTGAAGTGGAGAAACAAACTAATTTTAAGAAAAAGATTTTAAGCGACTTTAAAGTATTGTATTCTTAATTGATAATTACGCAAAAAAATAAAGTGTCATCAAATAAACATTTAAATCTGTATTTTAGATGTTTTTTTTCCACTAATATAAAAGGAAACTTGTTTTAGAAGCAAAATAACACTTTATAATTTAAAAAATACTGTCAACAGCCAAAAAAAAAGTAAAAATAAATTGGGGGAAATAAAATGTTGTATAAATTCAGGTGAATGATATACAAACAAACCCCTCTGTAAAATATTCAAGAATATAAATAGCAATAAAACTGTAAGTTTTGGTGTTTGTAACTGCTGCTGAAGTGGAGAAACAAACTAATTTTAAGAAAACAATTTTAAGCGACTTTAAAGAATTTACAGACATAAAAATTAAAGTGTCATCAAATAAACATTTAAATCTGTATTTTAGATGTTTTTCCCACTAATATAAAAGGAAACATGTTTTAGAAGCAAAATAACACTTTATAATTTAAAAAATACTGTCAACAGCCACAAAAGAAAAAAAATTTGGAAATAAAATGTTGTATAAAATCAGGTGAATGATATACAAACAAACCCCTAGGTAAAATCTCTCAGAATATAAATGGCAATAAAACTGTAAGTTTTGGTGTTTGTAACTGCTGCTGAAGTGGAGAAACAAACTAATTTTGAGAAAATGCTTTTAGGCGATTTTAGACTTCAGGCAGATTGAAGCAGTTTTACATCAGACAG
Organism: Carassius carassius; assembly: GCF_963082965.1. NCBI lineage: Eukaryota > Metazoa > Chordata > Actinopteri > Cypriniformes > Cyprinidae > Carassius > Carassius carassius. Next base: position 455,284 of record NC_081798.1, on the reverse strand, counting down.
GTCACACACACTCACCCACGACCCGATGGAGAAGAAGGAGAAGGTGATGACGGCATGGACGGCGTCTTTATGGATGGCCTTGCTGTCGTGGGTCTTTGACCACTGATCCGCCATGAGACAGAAACACACAAACCACAGGAACGTCCAGACAGCTGTTTAACATGCAGCACAGACACAAGTTATGACCATTTCATTGATTAGCCAATCTGAGACTCTTAAGACAACACACTGGCCATGAAAGAAACCATTCACACACACAAACACTAAAGAAAATACATACAGGTTTGGAAAGGCATGAAGGCGAGTACATGATGACAGAATGAACAGGTGAAAAAAGGTTGTATAAATCAGTGTGAGTGAAATATTCACAAACCCAACGGTAGAAACCTTCAGAATATAGAAAGGAATACACCTGCTAAGTTTGGTGTCTGTAAGTGCTGCTGAAGTGGAGAAAAAACTCTTTAAAGATATGTATTGTAATTTAAATCAACAGACGCAAATAGATAAAATATCATAAAATGAGCCCTTAAAATGTTTTCTTTCCATTAATATGAAAGAAAAAATGTCATGGAAGCAATATATCACTTAATAAATCAGAAAATACGGTCAACAGCCAGAAAAAAAACTAAATTTTCATTATATTTTTAGCATTAAATGCTGTATAAAATCAGGTAATTGATTTATGAAGAAATCCCTCAGTAAAAACCTTCAGAATATAGAGAGGAATAAAACTGCTAAGTTTGGCGTATGTAAGTGTTGAAAAACATATCTTGAAAAAACAACTGTAAGTGATTTGATATGAATTGTAATTACAAATCTACAGATGCATATAAAATAAACACTTGTGTTCTCTGGATGATTTCTTTCCACTAGTCTGACTCTGAATGATCATTATTGGGAGAACTATTACTAAAATAGTATTAAAATATATTCGTATCAGCACAAAGATTTGACCAAATAGGTCAGTAATCTGATTAATCTAAGCCAGGTAACTAAAGACACAGAAAATACAGGACTTTGGTTTTAAACCCGGCAATAAGGGGGCTCCAAATGGCTTAATATAAGACAAAACAAGCATTAAAATAAGCTAAAACAACTTAAAATCAAGATAAACCATATTTCTGTTATTTTAATTCTTTTATCTCTGAATAAACAGAATTTGATACGAGGAAGCCTTGTTTTAAAAGTCTGATTTGTAGACCTGGAAAATTAATGAGATTTTATAAGAAATGTACATGTACCTCGTTTTCTCAATCTCTAAAATATATTTTCAGGTAGAAATTGTAATATTGTGGTAAAAATATCTATTCAATAAATCACCAACAACTGGAAAAGTCATCCAAATTTATTGGTGAAAAAAAGAGCAGGAACCCTGAAGAACATTCAACTTTTATTAATAATTCAGCAATTATTTGATTTGATTTTAATTTTAATTATTTTGGCTTATTTTAATCTTCAGAGACTCTGGTTTATATTTGGGGACTATGAATATGATTGTGAATAATGACCTTTAACCAAAAATAAAATGCAACCAAAAGACTTCACAATTATCATTGATATATGGGTATTATATACAGTTTTTGTAATGAATTTGAATTAGATTTAATTTTTAGATTTTGTTTTCATTTTAAGTCATTTTGTTGTATGTTTTTTGTCATTTTAGTTTAATAATGTCTATACACCATTTATGAATTTTTATTTTTCAGTTTCAGTTTATTTATGTTTTTTTTGACTAAATGAAAAGCAGAAATGTTAAAGCTGAAATCAAATATGGTTTATATATATATTATTTTATTTCAGTTAATATTTATTTTACTTCCAAGTAACAACTTTTTTTTCTTATGATTGAGTTACTGTAATAACCCTGATATCCATCAACTGACAAACAGATGCCATTTATATTTAATGGAAAAACATGTAGAATTGATCTGTTTGCCATCTCACACAGGAAGAGGTCACAGAACAACCACAAGACGTTTCACTTTTAGACAATGATGCCACAATATTAGGTCAAGTGGAACAAAAGACCTTCACAAAGGCACCAGAGTTTCCACAAACAGAACAGACAGCTCTGAGGAAACTGATATAAACCTTGATCACCCACGCAGAAATGACTCAAAGAATGCCTCACCTGAGAAGCCCAGATCAGCCATCACTATGTACTTCCTCTCCTGAGCATTGCTCATCGAAGGCAAGAGTGCATCAGCCAATAGGAAGGCGAAGCAGGCCAGGAAGGCGATGACGCCGATGCCCGCGCCGTAATGACAGGCTCCTTCATTGTCATTGAAGACACACTTCACCTGGGATCCAACATTGCTGTTCATGTAACCTTCAGCAGTTATGGTCGCAAACACCACGATGGAGAACACCTGACACGAAGAGAAGTGAAAGCTGCATCAAACCATAAAAGCAGAAACAAAACAACCAGAAGCGAAGCTCTCTCTAAATATTACACTAGTAAGAACTTCAGCTCAGAATTTCCCAATGGGGGAATTCAAGCACATTTGCATAATTTCTAACATTTCTTTAAACAGAATTTCACCAAGATTCCGCCAAAATAAAACCTCAAGGATTTGAATGCCATGCAGAATTTAAGATAAAAGAAGACTATTTTATAATCATCTTTTGAAACTTCAAAACATCACAATAATCCACAGTCCATCAGTGAACATCTGGAGAAGACAAAAGATGAAACAAATCCAGCATTAAGATGATTTTAACTCAAACACATAGAGTCTATAATCCATAATAACACTTCCTCCAGTGAAAAAGTGCATCTGCTGTTGTCTCTCACAGATTTGTTTAGAGCTGTTTAAACTGTGCTTGATCTGTGCAGATTTCTCTCCTGATTCAGACCAGAACACTTTTCACTGGAGGAAGTGTTATTATGGATTATAGACTCTATGTGTTTGAGTTAAAATCATCTTTTGTCTTCTCCAGATGTTCACTGATGGACTGGAGTGCTGTGGATTATTGTGATGTTTTTATCAGACTCTCATTCTGACGGCACCCATTCACTGCAGAGCATCCATTGATGAGACACTGATGCAATGCTACATTTCTACAAACCTGATGAAGAAACAAACCCATCCTGATCTCGAATGACCTGAGGATGAACACATTTACAGCTAACTGAACACACATGCAGCATTCTGACAAGTGTAATAATTTATATGTTTTAAAAAAACACCTGAAAGAGGAACAGGACTAAATGTGAAATGGATGAGTGTGCAGTGAGAGGAAGATGGAAGCACTGAGAGCAGGAAGAGGTCGCGGCCACAAGCCTCCGCCGATGTGTTTTCATGCAAATGTGTCACAAAGATCATACAAACTTCAGAAGCAGTGTAGAAGAAACGGATAAGCTATACACCATTCTGTCCCATGCCTCTCTTATTACCAGTCATCTGCCGTGTTTCCATGTCAGCACTGGGACATTCTGTACTAGTGCACTAAATCACATGATGCACATGATCACAGACACAACTAACTAACTACTGAGTGACTAGAGAGAGACACATCCAAACACAGTGTTTATGATGCTGTAAACAAATGACCCTGAGCAAATCTAGACATGGCCGACGGGGTCATCTGATGCCGTCCTCTAAACCAGGACTAGATATGAATCAGCTCTCAGTGACTCGTCTGTGGAAACCCCCCTCATATCATATGCCTGAACAGCAAAATTAACCAAAAATTACACTAGAGAGTTTACAGCAATTCAGCTCCTATTCCTGAGAATTTACATTCGAATGTCGAAAAGTCCCTTACAAGGGCTTTGAGAGATTTGAGGATGTTTTCTGCTGTTCAATAGAGTCAGTTAATTGAATCATTCGATCAGTAGGATGACTCTGAAACATCAGCATGCAGATCAACTCTCTTTTATACATTTACACTATCAAATCAAGTCATATTTATTTCTGTAGCACTTTATACAACACAAGTTGTGTCAAATCTGCTTAACAAACGAGTGACTATACATCTCAGTTCAGTTCAATAACAGCTTCAGTTCATCATCAGCTATGAAATGACTTCAGAAGCAGCTCTCATGAGGCTAATAATCTCTTGTTTGCTTTTTAAACTTAACCCAGCTGCCAAATCTGTTTTTGTTTTACTAATGTTCCGGATACAATACGAAAGCGTTATTTCTGTTACGTTACGTTGAGGCAACGTTCCATTTCATCGTTACGAGAATGTTACTTTTAAATGTTTCCGGAACGTTCTGAAATAAGTAACATTCCGCGCGTGATACATAAGTAGCATTCTTGAACTTTTTGATAACGTTATTAAATACCAGGTAACTTTAAATGAACGTTTCATTAACGTTAGTGAAAAAACGTTTGCTTATCAATTTGACAGAAACTCACGAACGTTTTAAACCCATTTGACCCTGATCCTGTTGCGGATTATTAATCATAATAAGCTGATGATTTGACAGTGACGCATGTCACTCACCCAGCTGAGGAACCGTATGATGGTTTGAGGCTGTTTGATGAATTTGATGAGATCGAATCCCGCTCCGGCGAGAGAAGCTCCGTACGCAGTACTGTTCGACTCCATCGGTGAAACACACTCACACACACTCTCTCTCTCACACACACACACACACACACACAGCGCGACAGCTGACAACACACACACACTCACACACCCTACGCAGCTGCTTCCTCAAAAGACCGATGTCAGATTCGCGAGTGAATCGTTCAGTTGAACCGGATCTTTTTGATGATTCACACCATTCAAGCGAGCCGACCGTTAGAGCGAACTGTTCAAAAGGACCGATTCGCTCAAATGTTTCAAACTTCGCGACGTTGAGTGAAAATTCAATTAGTTTAAAGTCCTCAACGTTACTATAAATCATTATAGATTGAACTGCGGCAGTTTAATTTTTAATAAGGATATTTACACTTGTAGGCTATCAAAAGTGTCACAATGGTGGGTTAATATCTTAATACGGTTTTTCAACTGCTCTTTCTTTTCTTCCGAAACTGTCACACAAATCCAAGAATTGTGCACAAAATGCAAAATGTCTTGCAAATTGAAGCAATGCATTCAAAATATCACAAACACATCTCAAAAGCAAACATTTGCAAGCACATTTGCCATAATATTAATTCCTGTTAGATGTGTGTGTTACACAGAGAACTGTGTGTTGTGTTTAACAAGAAGTCTGAAGATTAGTGTTGTCGTAACGTTCACCTTGGAGATTGAAAATGTTTCTTTTTGAGACCCCAGGAGCCCAAATTCAGACCCAGAACAATAAAATCCACAGAAGAGGTGGGAGTTCAAAGGAGGAATCTTTATATTACCAAACTGCAGGGAGAGGAAAAGTAGATATAAGTCATGATCTGCAAGATTAACCACAATCTGATGCGATCCGACCACCTCAGAGAAAACCAGTGTTGAGCTGCTGCAAGAGCTTTAGAAGCACAGCAGCTGTGGTCAAAGAGTTCTGGTGTGTTCTGATTGGTGGATGATGATGATGAGTGATAAAGACTAGAGCAATCAAATAGTGAGGGATGTGCTCACCTGGTTATGTTCGTGGATGTTTCGACGTGGAAAGCAGTTCGGAATGGAAATATTGATATTTTATTTGTTAACAACATACTTTTCGTACCTTAAAATCATTAAATGTTATAAAATTAGAGAACTAAGACAATATAGCGCTGGCGGTGTCATTTGATTTGTATGGGAACTTCTGATTGTGAATCATTTGAGTCAGTTCCGGAGTTCAGAGCGTGATTCATTTGAGTCAGTTTGGGAGTTCAAAGCGGGTTTGCAAATCATTTGAGTCATTTTGGGAGTTCGGAGCGGGATCGTGAATCATTTGAGTCAGTTCGGGAGTTCGGAGCGGGATCGCGAATCATTTGAGTCAGTTCGGGAGTTCGGAGCGGGATCGCGAATCATTTGAGTCAGTTTGGGCGTTCAAAGCGGGTTCGCGAATCATTTGAGTCAGTTTGGGGATCGCGAATCATTTGAATCAGTTCGGGAGTTCGTAGCGGGTTCGCGAATCATTTGAGTCAGTTTGGGGATCGCGAATCATTTGAGTCAGTTTGGGAGTTCGATACGGGATCACGAATCATTTGAGTCATTTCGGGAGTTCGGAGCGGGTTTGCAAATCATTTGAGTCAGTTTGGGGATTGAAAATCATTTGAATCAGTTCGGGAGTTCGGAGCGGCTTCGCGGATCATTTGAATCAATTCGAGAGTTCTGAGCGGGTTCGCGAATCATTTGAGTCAGTTCGGGAGTTTGTAGTGGGTTCGCGAATCATTTGAGTCAGTTTGGGGATCACAAATCATTTGAATCAGTTCGGGAGTTCGGAGCGGCTTCGCGGATCATTTGAATCAATTCGAGAGTTCGGAGCGGGTTCGCGAATCATTTGAATCAGTTTGGGAGTTCGTAGCGGGTTCGCGAATCATTTGAGTAAGTTCGGGAGTTCAAAGCGGGTTCGCGAATCATTTGAGTCAGTTTGGGGATCACGAATCATTTGAATCAGTTCGGGACTTCAGAGCGGGATCGCGAATCATTTGAATCAGTTCGGGAGTTCAATGCGGGTTCGCGAATCATATGAGTCAGTTTGGGGATCGCGAATCATTTGAATCAGTTCGGGACTTCAGAGCGGGATCGCGAATCATTTGAATCAGTTCGGGAGTTCGTAGCGGGTTCGCAAATCATTTGAGTCAGTTCGGGAATTCAAAGCGGGTTCGCGAATAATATGAGTCAGTTTGGGGATCACGAATCATTTGAATCAGTTCGGGACTTCAGAGCGGGATCGCGAATCGTTTGTATCAGTTCGGTAGTTCGTAGCGGGTTCGCGAATCATTTGAGTCAGTTCGGGGATCGCGAATCATTTGAATCAGTTCGGGAGTTCGTAGCGTGAATCATTTGAGTCAGTTTGGAAGTTTGGAGCAGGTTCGCGAATCATTTGAGTCAGTGCTTTAAGTGGGCCGGTACACACCTGTAGGCCTACTCCATACCGCCACTTCCAAATATAGCTCTTGAGCGTACTGCCACCTCTCCGTACCGGTGCGTTCATTTGGACATCTGTTTTAATAGAGGTTTTAATCCTTTGCCTGCGCTGCTGCTTTTCAGAGCGCCCTTCACAATGCCTGCCCAGAACAGGTCGCCATGTTTGAAGACTTACGAAAAGCTCCAATTTTTGAGTCAAGAGTTACAGAGGTAAGAGCGAACTTACGCCCAGCTTATATTTATGAAAAGTGTTTGATAAATGAGGGTAAAGAGTAATATTACAAAGGTTGTCAGTGTAATCCTCTTGCCACCGTTTTTTATAGATTCCTGTACATGATGTGGACAAAAATAAATTTCTATTGAACATGTATTAGTTCTCTCGTGATAGTGAAATCGTGTTAATGATCAATAATTCTTTCACTGGACTTAGGCTATTAATTCATTCCCTTGTTTTATTCACCTGTGGCCAATGATGTAATTTGTTCTCGTTGTCCTATTTCTAAATAAATCGAGTGAACAGTCTGCCCATCTTAAACGTTAACCCTTATTTGTGTCCATTTGATTTTGATATATTTTATGCCTTAAATTTACAAAGGACATTTATCAGTAGCCCCTGCAAGGAAACCCCATATTTTGCATGTCTCTCTTTAACACACCTGATTCAGATATCTAGCTCATTAGAAGTGAGCTACGTGCATGAACTGTGTTCCAGTTGACTTTGTGTAGAACAGAAAATATTTTAGCAGAGACCGTGGCCAACAAACGCAAGTCAACAGATACAGGTTAATATTAACCAACTACAGAAACATGCCTGACAACAGCAGTGGCAGAACAATACCCTTACAGTGCTTTCACACTACAGCAAAGCTAAGCCCAGTGCTACTGCCATTGAGAGTAGGGTCAGGTGTCAAAAATCAGTTCCATTTTACAACTGGTTACAAATTTCCAAGAACCAGGTATTTAATAATTAGTCTTCATAAAAGTTGCATCACACCACCATTTTGCATGGTTAAAGTTTAACATTTGTTCTAAAATGCCATTGAGTTAAAGGGTTATTTCACCCAAAAATGAAAATTATGTAATTAATAACTCACCCTCATGTCGTTCCAAACCCGTAAGACCTCTGTTCATCTTCAGAACACAGTTTAAGATATTTTAGATTTAGTCCGAGAGCCGTCAGTGTCAGTCACGTTAAAAGAGTTAACAGCTTAAGTCATTTGTGGATTAATGCGTATTGGAGACGCAAACCGTTTAAAACGATTCAGTTCGATTTGGTGAACTGGTTAAAGTCTAACTGACCCTGGACTACTTTGATAATGTTTTTCTTACCTTTCTGGACATGGACAGTAGACCGTACACACAGCTTCAATGGAGGGACTGAGAGCTCTCGGACTAAATCTAAAATATCTTAAACTGTGTTCCCAAGATAAACTGAGGTCTCACGGGTTTGGAACGACATGAGGGTAAGTTATTAATGACAAATGACATTTTTGGGTGAACTATCCCTTTAAGCTACCAAAACTAGTTGAATGTACAAGGTTTTATATAAAAAAAAAATTGTTAGACCGTTTCTGAAATTTTTAGACAGAAACATGAAATTAAAACTTGTTAGTTTTAATTTATTTTTATTTTTCATCTTTTTTAGATAATTGTTTGGCACATACGTTCATACTACTTTTTGTTACATATGTAGCTACTAGGGATGTAACGGTACGTGTATTCGTACCGGATCGTTTTGGTACAGGGGTTTCGGTACGGTGCACGTGTGTACCGAGTGACCGAATGCAATATTTTGTTTTGCGGAACATAGGTACATTTTCGTAACCTGGCCAGCCAGACTTACATCAAGATGTTTAGTCTGGAAACTCTCCATAGACGAGGCTTACTCCGAGGGGCGGGATAAACGGCTGTCTCTCAAAATCCCTCTGCACGCAATAGGATAGCGCTACAACCAATCAGAGCAACGAAGAAACTCCAAACACATCTTCCTTTTTTAAAAATGACTTAAGTGCCGTTCTTTGCTGTTTTCTTAAAGAGAAACTTAACTCCAAGCCCTCTAGAGTCGCGGCCAAAGCTGATTCAAAAGATCGTTGTTCGACAGCTGCAGCCGCCATTCTTTGTTTTCAAGTGGCAGCCGTCGCAACTCTCTGTCGTCATATGTTAAGCCCACCCCGCCTGCTCTATACACGATGTGATTGGCCTGACCCAATCTGGGTTTTTGCTGCTAGAAGGTGTATTGAGAGTTGCTAGACTGTACTCTAGGCTGCGAAATACATTTTGCTGCCGCTAGGGTGCGTCTAGATTTCTAGGCTAACATTTTCGTGTTTCCAAACGAACATATTAAGTGGCGGAAGTCTCCGCGTTCAGCGCAAATCCCGCCCTGCAGCTGATTCTAAGGCCGGTGACACACTGCTGCGTGGCGTGAGCGTGGCGTTTCTGCTGCGTGTCAGTTGCTTGACGTGAATTTAAGTTACTACAACTTTCTCGTCTAGTTGGGCTTACTAAAAACTTGTTGGTTATACAAAATATTCAGCTTCACCTTTGTTACCCCAACTATTAATTCTAGGTTTAAGGAACTCGAATATATGTGTAAACAACAAATATTTTTTAGCTTATTGAACCCAACATTTTAAGGCAAATTATTTTAGGTTGAATCAACCTCTTTTGGGACACTTAAAGCACGGATTTGAGTCAGTTTGGGGTTCGCGAATCATAGTTGTATATGGATAGGCATTTTTAACTAATTTAGTAGCTAGTTCTAATTACGTTTTCCAAGCGTGTTTAGGTGTGATATGTGAACTCGTATTTTTTGTTTTAATGATGTGCCTTTTAACAGTATCAAGTATATTCAAAAACTAAACAAATCGTGCCTAAAAAGTGCACGCATTTAGACTAATGTAAAGTTACATGATGAAGTCTTACTAGTGCGCGTGTGCATTTTGAGTGCGTTCTTTCACTGCATTATTCGGTGTATTCAAATGCATTTATGAATGCATGTGAATGATCACAAGATTCAAGATATGGGGGTTAGAAAATGTATATATTTATATCATTTTATGTAGTTAATCAATATCACACGAAGAGTGCCATTTCAGTTTTTCTGCAAAATTCAGCATGATTAAAATGTGATATTAAGTTACTACAAACAATAATTTAATTACAAATACAAAATGTTGCAGAATAATGTAATATATGAATGAATAATAGCCTAAAGAACCTTTGTGCCAAAAGGGTTCTTTCTTGTCATTATAGAACCTTTTTAGTATAAAAGTTTATTTGGAGTTGAGTAAAGAACCCTATGGTTCTATTTAGAACCCCAATGAACCCTCTTTGATAAAAGTGTTATGCTTTGTAGATTTGGTGTGTATTTCTTCTGTTTAAGTCAGAAACTGTGACAATTGATGATTCTGTGTGTGTGTGTGTGTGTGTGTGAGCAAAAACTATAACACACAATATAATATCCTTATTATTATCCTCATAATGGTTATATTTAACCAGCTAATAAACAACGCTTTTCATTCGAACCAAAAACACACACAAATTATCTGTTTTGTATCAAGTTTTAATTTGAAATGAACACTGCTGGCTTTATCAAAACATATTTTTGTATTTAATTGTAATTTTCCCTCCCCAAACCCACACGCATTTACTCATTCAAATTGCATAGACTTGTATTGTTCACACACACAGCTAGCTAAATACAAATATTATAATCTAACATATATATTTCATAACATGTTTACAAATGAGGAGATCCCAAAAGAAGGTTTTGTCAGGTTTAGCTCACCTGCTGAAAAAAATATTTGAAATTTGTTTCCAAAATAGAGTTAATTATGTATAAACCCGCTCTTATTTGGCATGAATCTGACAGTAGACACATTGTTGGCTGTCTTGGCTTCTTTGCTTCTTGGCTTGTCTATTGTTTCTGTTTGACTAAACCTTTGTCTGAACAGAATAACATGCAACGCCTTTCAGTTTCAGTGGATCTGATAAAACTCCCAGAAAACCCGAGAGTTATTCAGAAACCCCGCCTTCATACAGGACGGTTTCATCCACAGACTGGTCTTCATTCTGTCAAACAGAACACATTGACAAGTTTAATGTTTTGAAACCGCTCTAGAAATAATAAATAATGAGTCGTACCTCAGCAGAGTCACTCAATCTGTCGGCTTGGACGGCGTCTTCCTCATAAACCTCCAACATCTCAAACAAAACAATCACACACACACATGCTCTTTTAGCTGCCTGTATCTACACAATATTCCAAGGCATGTTCCAAAGAGAAAAATCGTGCATTTTTTGCATCATTTTGAATAGATGATGTTATTCATTCCTAAACAAAGTTAAGTTTATGAACTAAAGAAAAGTCAGAAGCACCAATAAATGCATCCTCACTAGATAATCGTCATCCTCATCTTCATCATCTTCCCATTTATCAGTGATTCTCGTGCGTTGTTCAATGAGGCTTAAATAAAAAGCAGGACATTAGTTTAACAATACATTTGATTTAATGCTAGATTTATGAAAAAATAAAAATAGACAACTCACGGGTATTCTCTTGAATATCTTCTCCCTGAGTACATCATGAGCAAATACTCAGTCATAATAGTGATGACTTGCACATAACATCTGATTCATACGCTAAAATGAGTGATATAAAGATGAACTCACGTAGCACGACTCCATAAATACAGCAGGCGATCACAGCGACGTTCAGCAGGACAAAAGAGGTGAAAACAGCGATCACAACCAAAGGAGAGAGTGTGTTCAGTGCTGCAGAGATACAGACAGATGATATCAAGGTCAAAAAATTCAAAAGAACCAAATAATCAATACTGAATGAGAGGAGAACTTGAATTAGACTTTTGAATTGGTCTCAACTTCCTCTTCGTAAAGTCATGTACTAATATAATAAAAAAACATATATTTTATATATACAGTATATTAATATATTCCTTTACAAAACACACATGTAATATAAGATTTTACAAGTTTACAATTGTTTTTATTCATACAACTATACACAAACACACAATTCATTTTCATTCAATTAATCAATTTATGAATACAAATAATTGTAAAGTAAAAACACCTTTTGGTTTCAATTAAATGTGTATATTTAAGATAAATGACTAATAAATATAAAATGTATTTAAAAAACATGACTTTATGAAAAAGTCTCCTCTCATTCAGCACTGATTATTTAATTCTTCAGATTTCATTTTTCATCATTGCATCATAATAAACCAGTCACATAAAATCAAACTACAGACAATTAAAGATATATATAATAACATATACTCTTAAGACATGACTTTTTCTTTAAGTACCACTGCCCTTAATTGGATTCAAAATTTATTTTTACAATTTCTACATTTTTGTCATTTGTTTTTATTATTTTATCATGATTAGGATTAGTATTATTATTTATTTTATTATTTTAAACACTTTTATTTTCACTATATATATAGAATGAGATAGAAATGTTGTGTATATATATATATATATATATATATATATATATATATATATATATATATATATATATATATATATATATATATATATATAAAATGTTTGATTGATTTATTTTTATAATGTCCGTGTCCCGATCATTAGATGGATTGCCCATGAGCTTCAGTAGAGGGCACTCCAATCAGGACCATTCCACATCAACCACCAGATGTCACTCGGACTCTAGCACCTCTCATCTGTTGCACCACACCCGAACTACATTACCCATGAGTCACTGCATCACAATCACCCTGCCACACCTGCACATCATTCATCAGCCAATTTCCTTGCCACACCTGCACCTCATTTACACACACATAAAAGCAGCACACTCACTCTCACTCACTGCGAACTCTTGTTTAGCCAGTCTGACATTTCTGAGCATTTTCCTTGTGTTTTCCTTCTGTATCTGACCTTTGGATTGTTTATACTGACTCTGATTCTCTGCTGCTTGCCCCTGACATCTGCCTGTTTCTGTTATCGATTCTGGTTATCCCTACATACCTGACGCCGTTACGGATCATTGCCTGTCTGACCATTCTCATCATTAAAGTTCTGCACATGGATCCGAACGTCTCTGTCTCATCATTACAGTCCGTTAATTTAATTCATTTCGGACTGTATAACTAATATAAGAACAAATATAATTGATATATATCCTAAAAAGATAAGAATTAAAATGTATGTTTTGGAACTATATTTAGAAACATCATATGACTGAATGCATTAAAGATGCCGAGACTCTTCATAACAGTTAGAGCAGCAGCTATTTGACTGTTTGATCACAATTCATTCTTATTTGTAACGTGTTTGGTGTCAGGCTTCTGTACCCTCTTTACTGATCAGCATCTTTGGGCTGCGGATGCTGGAGCTGTTGTCGAATCTGTCTGAAGCTTGGCAGTGGTAGAATCCAGCTCTGTGTCGGTCTACAGACAGAAGCAGAAGAGACTGGTCTGAACCTCTGCGGTCCAGCAGCCTGCTGTCGTTGAGGAACCAGCTGTAATTAGGAAACGTTCCCCGCTCCACCTTACAGAGCAGCTCCACGCTGACCACCTGGAAGTCCAGAGCCACGTGTCTGAAGGCCGTCACTGTTACAGCGCCTCCTACAGACTCTGAAAGGGCATTGTGATTGAAATCTACAGACACAAATACATACTCTCTCACAAATAAAGCTGCTTCACGATGCCATAGAAGTACCTTTTGTGTCTAAACGGTTCCATAAAGAACCTTTAACATCTTAAGAACCTTTCGGTTTCACAAAAGCTTCTTTGTGGCGATCTTCAGATTGAATTGTTCTTTGTGGAACCGAAAACGGTTCGGCATCGCTGTGAAGAAGCTTTTAAGCACCTTTATTTTTAAAAGTGTAGACAAAAGTGTACTAAAATAAACACTTGAAATCGTAATTTGGTGTTTACAAGTGCTGCTGAAGTGGAAAAAAACGAACTCATTTTGACTTTAAGCGACTGCGAAGAAGTGCATTGTAATTGAAATCTACAGAAAGATAAAGTGTAGTAAAATAAACTATAAAAATTGTCATTTGGATGCTTTCTTTACACTAATATGATAGAAGATATTATGGAAGCAAAATATCTCTCCATAAATTGGGAAATATTGTCAACATCCAGAAAAAAGTCTAAAGTTTCTCCAAATTTTAGGAATTAAATATTGTGTAAAATCAGGTGAATGATATACTAACAAACCCCCTTTGGTAAAAACCTTTCAAAAAAATCTAATTTAACTAATTATTTTGGATGTATGTTTTTTTAGGTTAAAGATATGCACTACATTCGAAATCTACAGATGCAAGTGCAATAAAAGAGACACGTGTTATGGAATCAAAACAGACCGACATCTCAAAACTGGCCTTAAATGTATTTCTGAATCTCAAACCTATTTCATTCATTGATTTGGTTCCTTGAGCTACTCACCCACGGTCAGGTTGTACGGTTCACTCAGAACCCAGTTGCCCTTGTTGCTGGCGTTGCATCTCATGTGTCCCATGTAACGGTTCAGATCGATGGGGATGCTAAAGAGCGCACTGGTTGTGTCGGTCGTTTCGGTGAAGATGAGGTCAGTGTGGTTCAACAGGCTAAAGGTGATGTGCGGTGTTCCTTTCGTAGACTGACACGTGATGATGGCTGTATATCCTCCATCCTCAAGCTTCACCACATCAAGGGAGAACTCAGGCTTTGACACATATTCTAGAGAAAAATCAAGGAAGCTTTTATTCATCAAGGGCGCATCAAATCGATCAAAAGTGAGAGTAGAGACATTTATACTGTTGCAAAAGATTTCTATTTCAAATAAATGCTGCTCTTTTGAACTGCTCATCTCTGAATCTTGTGTAAAGTAAACGTATCAGTTTCCACAAACTGATCAAATAAATACAGCCTTGCTGAGCAGAGGAAGCTTGATTATAGTGTGTGAGCTGGTCGTACCTCCGATGTTCACAGAGACACTACTGCTGGAGTTGTAGGTCATCGTGTCGTTGTATTGGTTTGATGCCACACACATGTAAATGCCTGTATTTAGTGCAGAAACCCTGTGGATTGTCAGAGTGTCGTTATTCCTGTCGTACGGCATCTGAACCGGTGCGCCGTTCAAGAGCCATTCATACGAGACGTACGTTCCTTTGGTTTTTATGCACTGGAGGCTCAACGCTTCTCCTTCCCATATGTTCTCAATGTTTTGGTGTGAAATGATGCTCACTTCCCCCACTGGAACTGCAAATCACAGAAGATGAAAGCATTGCACAGATTAACGGTTCTTCATGTCTCAAACCTGTATGTATCACTCAAGATCTGACACTGAAGCAATTACACTAAAAGAGCTTTTACTGGGTAAAACACTCTAAACTATCAATCGGAAGACAGCTAAGTTTGATCGTGTTGAGAGGACAGAAATTGCTTTATATGATCACGTTCATGTCACGACACTCACCAATGACTCTGAAGTCCCAGCCATCACTGATCGAGCTCTCAATATCTGTGTTATTGTGTCCGCTGGCCTTGCAGATAATTCGACCGTCATGTTGTTTGGTGATAATCAAAGAAAAAGTGGCCAGTTCTCCAGACAGCGAGGAGTACTCCCCAATCATCTTACCCGGGTTTGATTCAACATAAAGCTCATAGTCTACAGACAATCCTGCGGGTTTTCCAGGAATTTCACAGAAGAAATCCACAACTGAATCTTCTAATGCAGCAGACGGAGCAATCAGAACCGGTTTATCAAGCTTTTGTAGAGCATCTGCAACAGAAAATGTATTAAAGACAGACCAAGTTGCTCTACATGCACAACAAAATATCAAGTATCATTTATTGGAAATAACAATGCACGTATGCTTTTTACATGCAACACTTTTGTTGGTTTTGAAATGCGAGATGAGCAGATCTAGCGTTGAAGAGGACGACACTATTTAGTTTGTGGATCGTGTTAACCTGTGCTATGATGCAACAACATTACAGACTTGTGTTAACAAAACAATTAACAGTGATGCATATTTTGGCAGATGCTTTACCCAAAACGACATGAAATGCATTCAATATATAGATTTTTATCAGTTCATGCAATCCCTGGGAAGTGAAACCCTTGATCTTTCCACTGTCTGAGGGTGTTTTAAACATATAATCAGTAATGATCTGTAAAGCCTCAGATAAACATGGCAATAAAAAAAGTCACTTACCCATCCTTGAATGCAAAACTGAAATACCTGGTGGATAGTAATATGCATATGAAAACAAACTTCAACAGACAACACATGAAAACATCTATCAAAAATGCTAAAGTTTCCTCCACCTATGAGAATGAGTGTAAGATGCGTCGATTCCATCCTTGCTGGAGAAATAAGCACAATATCCA
Organism: Carassius carassius; assembly: GCF_963082965.1. Classification (NCBI taxonomy): domain Eukaryota; kingdom Metazoa; phylum Chordata; class Actinopteri; order Cypriniformes; family Cyprinidae; genus Carassius; species Carassius carassius. The sequence continues at coordinate 438,946 of NC_081798.1, read as the reverse complement.
GATGCACACACCAGAGGAGAACTTTATTATTAACCGAGCAGTGAAAGCGAGTTGACATAGACTCAGTGAGACCCACCCTAAACAGCACAAGTGTTGAGGACAGATAGGACAGATGCCAGCGCAAACGACAACTCAAGATTGGCACGGAGGACCGTAAAGAACATCTAAATAAATGAGCAATGTACTGCACTAATATAATCAATATACATGTGTTAATGCACCAATGCAGCCTGAGCATGTGTTTTTTTTGTCATTCATTATGGTCGCATAAGACATTTGGTAAAGCTCAGTCAGTTTTATAGTGAGATAAACGAGATTTATATTAAACTTATAATTTAGTTTTGTTTTTCAGATTCATCCAGGTGTGTTCAGGTATCTATGCTGGACAAAACCTGTTTTTGGTATTTTTAAATCATTTTTAATGTTATGCACCAACAAAACTGGCAAAAACACCAAATTAGTCTCTTTTTGGCATATTATTAAAACTTAGTTTAGAGTTTAGCAACAGCACAAAGTGTAAAGTGGTGAAATATCCCATCATAAACTGCGGCTTGTTTGACTGTTATATAAGTTAATTGATTAAACTTACTTTATTTACGTGATCTTAATATCAGTTCTTCAATCTCAAGATTCAAATTACATTAAAATTCAGTCAAACTGATCAGGAAATGCCATTTTGGCTTGAGATCGCTGTAGCCGATCATCACCTCTTCCTCTTTACTACTAGTTATAGCACAAAATAAACATGAATGAGCATCAGAAGTTATGTTGAAAGAAACCGAACATCTCACTGAATTAAATCATGTCTAATGTAATTGTTCAAACATTGTGTCAACCGCGTAAAGAGGTAAGTAAAACCCTTCTCGATATTCGGAGTATTTTATTCATTCTATACATATTCAATGATTTTTTTTTTTTACGCAAAGGCTTCATTATTTAACATTATTTACGTTTTTATGACAGCCACTTTTTAAAGGATTAGATTTTAACAACAAAATATGAACATATATAATTAAATATAAAAGCTGCCTTAAGAGAGATGATTGCGTTGGGAATCAGTATCCAGTAGAAAGCATTTGGTAAATGAAACATTTATTTGGTATATAAAAGCTTTACAATCTCATTGATAGAAAACATTAAATGGCACAGTAGTGATCGATGTCCAGTCTGAGTTCATCTTTGACCTTAATTAAACACATCTGAACCAGCTAATCAAAGAGTTCAGGATTACTAGGATCTTCGAGACGTCTCTGCAGGACACTGGCTCCAGGTCTGGTCTGGATCTCTAGGAATCAAACTCCATGATGACCATTTTCATCTCCACAGGTTGAGGTTCAGAGGAAACATCAGCTACAGGAGCGTCCATTCTGCAGAGAGGAACAGACGAAAAGCATTTATTACAGCAGCATCGAACCTGAATGAAGCTGAAGAGAGACTAAACCAGACTCACGTTATCATCTCAGACTGGATCACGTCCTCTGACGAAAAGAGAAAGAACAGCGTGAAACGTACTCTCTGACAATGCTAGCAAATATATGTTCAAACGTTTTGCTTATGTTATGAAAACAATATTTCAGAGCGTTCCCTGAACCATATGAAGCTAGTATTGATGTTAAAAAAACGATTAAATCAGTCGTAAGAACAGTAAGACTTTTAATGTTTTTAAAGAAGACTCTTCTGCTCACCAAGACTGCAGTTATTTGATCCAAAATACAGCAAAAGCAGTAAAATTGTGAAATGTTTTTACTATTTAAAGCAGCTGTTTTCTGTGTGAATCTGTGTTAAAGTGTAATTTATTTCTGTGATGCTCCGCTGTATTTTCAGCATCATTCCTCCAGTCTTCGGTGTCACATGATCTTCAGAAATCATGAAAATATGATGATTTACTGCTTAAGAAACATTTATTTACTTTTGACCGGTAGTGTAAATATTACTAATGTGTTGAGGACATTATTAAAGACCAAATAACTCTATACAAACGTTCTTTTAACGTTCCTAGAAGAACATTTATTCATAACTTTGAGAGAACCTTTCTAGAACATTAAACAAACGTTCTGAGAACACTCCATGTTAGCTTTAAGTATTTTCCTTTTTGAAAATATTCATCTAAAATGTTTCAGAAAAATGATCCATGAACGATTTATAAATAATCTTAACATTTGAGAACATTATTAAAGAGCATAAAGAGAGTTGGCAGTAATAAATGTTATAAATAAAATAGTAAAAGAAGGAAAATAACTTTGCGTGAACATTCTATTAACATTACTAGAATTTTTTTTTTTTTTTCAGAACTCTGAGAGCTTTGACAGTTGGCAATAATAAGTGTTACAATTAAAAAATATGAAAATTACAGTAAAAAGAAAAATTTATACAAATTTAAAAAACATTGGATGAACGTCAAACTACAATGTTTGAGAAAACGTTCTTTGAATGACGGTATGTATTTGTGCTAATGTTTTGAAAACATTATTTAAAACCAGATCTCTTTGAATGAATGTTCTATTAATGTTACTGGAAGCGCATTTTTATTCAGAACTTTGAGAGAACCTTTCCAGAACATTAACCAAACGTTCTGAGAACGTTTCCTGTTTGCACATGATGAAGTGAGTGGACTCACGGTTACTGTGATGTTTGCAGGTGTTGTTTCTGCACTTGGAGCTCCAGAACATAAAGAACGAGCAAAACACAATCACAATCGACAGGAAACCACAGAAAACCAAAGCAATGACCTCCATGGGCGTCGCCGACAAATCTGTGCAAGAACAAACAAAACCCTCATCGACTTCTGCGTCTTTCTAGAAACGGACTGGAGGTGAAGGACGTGCTCACCTGTCTTCTGAATAAAGATGTCCTTGCTCTTCACCCAGAGTGAACTGTCGTTAAAACTGTCCCTCGCCCTGCAGCCGTAAAACCCAGCACTGACTTCTGTGAGGATCAAGATCTGACCGTGATGAGTGACCGCGTAAGCGCCCTCCGCTGGAAGGGAGGAATGGTTCAGATGCCAGGAGAACGTGGGAAACGTTCCTCTGTCTGGGACGCATGAGAGCCGAGCAGCTGCCACCATCCCGTCAGCGTCATGAAGGTACATCACTGTGACACGCACAGCGCCACCTACTGGAACTAACACAAACAGTGGCCAGCTGCATGTTACACACGTTTTCAAAACATTGCCTCTTTTCTGAAAACGTTACACACAAATCTAAGAAAATGCAAAGTGCCTCTCATGTCTTACAAAATAAAGCATTGTTTTCAAAATATCACTAAGCAAACATTTTTCATTTATTCAAAACCTAAATTGAACTGAAATTAAACTTGCTTGCTTTGTTTGTTTTATGAACAGCTTCTATATAGAGGCCGGTAAGAGACTATTAACTACTTCTTATCCTTTTAATTACACAAATGTCTCATTAAAAATGTCAACAAATTGATGAAACTGATCCGAGATCAGGTAAAAACCACAGACGCTGGTTCAATGGATCGCTGTTGAAATTTTGAAACATTTCAAAACAGTTATGAGATAATGAAGTCTCGATTACTGAAATCACGTGACTTTGGCAGTTTGACACATGCTCAGAACCACTGTTTTAACTTTTTAAGTCTGGTCTAAACAAGTTAAAAAACACAGTCGAATGAATTAATGAAATGCATGAATTTCAAGAATTTGAATGAAATCCTACATTTGGTGTCCTACATTTTTACACAGCTAGTAATTTTCACAAATAATTAGAAAGAAACCACTTACACATTGAACTGTGCATTACATTTTTAAGTCAAAAGTCTGAAATAGCATTATTCACAATTTAGGAAAATAATCTTTTATCTTGCAGTAGGTCAAAATTGTATTTTATTAAATAATAAAAAAACGATAAATTGAATCTTTGTATTTCACATTTCCTTATATCATGCAAAAACAACGTAAAATATTGGAAAAATGAAACCAAATGCTATTCTATATTTTATATTCCACAACAAATACTCGAAATCTAATGGTATACAGAAAAGAACAGGTATGAAATATAATATAATAAATCTAAAACAATCGTGGCATTCATTATAAACAGTATTCATTCTAAACACAAAAAATCTACTAATTTATTTAAGTGGAAATATGCTATACATACAAACCTGGGCTCATGGAACAAATGCTTGACATTTATTGCATTATATAAAACTCTTAGCTCTTGCAGAAAACATTGCATTTTCATTTCTCAGTGCAAGTCCCAAAATAAACCTAAATACACATGCAATTTAAGCTGGTTGTTGGATGATCTTCACATCATCTGTGTCACTCACAAACTCACCTACAAGTAAACGCTCTGGATCCGACAGCAGCTGCTGGGTTTCTGTTTGTGCTTCACATTGAGCGACTCCCAGATCCAGACCCACAGAGATCGGCAGAACGAACCAGGCCTCTAATGAATCCACTCGCTTCACATGCAGCTCCAGTCCGTCCAACATCAGTCTGAACGTCACGGGCGGAGATCCACGCTCAGATCGACAGCTGATGTTGGCTGTTGGGCACGAGCCGTTAGAGAAGACCGTAAACGATAACGAGGGCACTGAGATGTGTTCTGAAGATCAGAAAACAGGCATTAAAATCGATACAAAACAGTTCTGAAGTTTTCTTTCTGAAACTGTATATTCACATTCAGTTAAATTAAATGGACAGGACTTGATTGGATGGTAAAAGTGTTAATTGAAATAAATCAGAAATAAAATATAAAAAAATAAAATATATATTATAGATTACATTTTTGTTTTGTTTTAGTTCAATTACGTAAACCTAAAATTTATTATTATTATAATTAATAAAAACAATTTTTTTTTTAAATTACTAAAGGTCTTTGCACACTCTTTCTTAAAATTTTTATGAAATTTTCACACTTAAAAAAATGAATACAATCATGTTTACACACTGCCTTCAAAACTTTTGTCTGTCGTTGAAAAAAAAACTTGGAACAGGTTTGATTTTCCGCAGCAAACTTTTTGATAGGAAAGGGTGATGAATATGAAAAAACAATGAAAAATCGCGTATGAAAATTTCGGAGTCGGTGTGCAAGGAACTAAATTATAAAATAAAATATAAATATTTGTTTAAAAACTTAAACTAAACAAAAATAAGAAATGTTTGCTTGGCAACATAAGGTCTTGGCACTCTGAGTCCGAAATTCTTATCCAAAAATTTTCACGCGTTAAAAAATAAATACGACTTCACGTTGTGCCAATCACACACTGCCTCCGAAAATTCATCTGTCGTAAAATAAAAATTGGATCAGGTTAAATTTTCTGCTTTTGCATCCTCTGCAAACATTTTGAAAGGAAATGATGATGAATATGAAAAACTTTAAAAAATAAATAAAAAATAAAACTGAGAGATAAATAGGAATAATTAAAATGTCTAAATCACATAACAAAATTGCTATAGGTTGTTAATTCACTGCAGGATATTCAGCAGAAACAAATGCACAAGACTTGATTGGATGATGAAAGATGATCTAGAAAGGAAAGTATCGTTTCTCTGAAAAGCAGAAGTGAGATTTGATAAGTTACTTCTGACAGTGACGTGGAGGCTTTGGCTGCTGGAGAATCTGGGGTTGACGGTCATCTGGTTTCGAGCGGTGCATGAGTATATCCCAGCATGCATTTCAGTCGCCCTGTCCATCGTGAGAGAGTCTCCAGAGAGCCGGTGGAGCTCTGATGAGGAGTTCACTTCCTGTTTGTTGTGGTACCATGTGAAGGACAGATGCGTCCCCTTCCTGACCAGACAGCGCAGGACCAGCTTCTGTCCTTCATAGAGGATCGCTGGATCGGGATCTGAGCTCAGGCGGACTCCTAACACAGGAACTGACATCAACAGAACTATTATACAATATCAAAGAAACATGATGATGCACGACAAGGGTTATTATCTTTAACTATAAAACTTATCGGTTACACTTTATTTTAATGTGTCCTTGTTACAGTGTAATTACACATTTAAGTACTGAGTAATATTAATTTATTACATGTGCTTACTATATGGTAAGAGTCATGTTTAGCGTTACTTGGAAGTAATTATGCATAATTAATTGTTATTTTAATAGTAAGTGTAATCTGTGTAACCTTAAAATAAAGTGTTACTAACTTATCTTTAAAAAACATTGAATTTAAATAAATCTAAAAAAGTCAAATAAAATCTGAAAAATAAAAATCAAAAAATTGGATGAAAACTAATCTATATATATATATATATAATCAGTATGTATATACAATTAGATACAAATTACAAAGGTATGTGACAAAAATAGGTTAACTACAAACAACACATAAAAATACTACATGAACATTTTAAACTAAACAAAAAAGAGAAATGTTGCTTTGTCAACTCACTGAACTGCAAATAAATAAAAATTAAAAGTGAACAGTACAAATTAAAAAACAGAGGCAGTTCATGACTCCTTTCATTATGATAATTAATTATTTTACTCACTCACTGCTTGGAAGTGGATGGAGTTGCTGGTTTGACCTCCAGCGGTCAGTCTGCAGTAGTACTCGCCCTTTGACCCCTCGTTGACCTCTAGGGTGAAGGTGGCCTTGACGTTGTTTTCTGCCGCGATAACGCCCCCTGCATCCTTATAGAGTTCATAGGTCAGAGGTGAAGACCAGCCTGGAACTGCACAGTCAAACTGGACTTCAGATCTGACATAGGCCTCACTGGGTCCAGACAGAACTGGTTTCAGAAGCAAACCACCTGCACAGAGGTCAAACGAAAAGTGACTCATGGCTTAGTTTATTTATATGCATGTGCATCTATTTGATAAAAGTACATAATAAATAGAAATACCGATTTCTGTCACAGGTTCCAACAAAACTGAAACACAAGGAGAATCCAGTGAGTATACAGTAAGTGATGTTTACTGTGAACTTTATGAGTGAATGGAGTATTTCATTGATTAATATATACATAAATATATCAGTAACTCACCACAGAGTGACAGGAGGAGGAAACGGAGGCTTCCGGCCATCATACAGGCGTTCAGGCGAATACTGACTGTGTGTGTGTGTGTGTGTGTGTGTGTGATATCAACGCAATGCAGGTCCTTCTTATCATGTGTTCGTCAGAGATAATGAGCTTCATCTCTGTCACTGAAGCAGCACAAGGGTTATTATCATTAGCTAAAACTAAAACCATAAAAATAGATTCATTACTTGAAAACACTGCAATAAAATATTTAAAAACATTTTTACAATTATTTTATTTCAGCCAAGACAACATTTTTCATTTAGTTCAGCGTTAGGTACTAAGATATCAAAAACTAAAACTTAAAAACAATATATATATATTTTTCTATTATTATTAAACCGACAAAAACAAAACAAAATTACTGAAACTTTTACAGAAATTTAAAATGGAAACTGAAGATATAAAATAAAATCTAAATCTTAAAATATTACATCATTGATACTAATATAACACTTTGTTAGAACACATTAACAAATTAACTGTAATGCACACAATAAATCATAACAAAATTATTATATTATGTGTGATTCTGATTAATAATACTGACCAAGAGCTTTAAAATTTAAAGACACTAAAAATACCACACAAATTGCTAAATTGTTTGCACAAACAGCACAGAATATAAACATACTTTACAGTAATGATACAGTATGTTGATATTTAAAGCATGTTCAACCTGAGGACGGTGAATATTACTATAACATTTCCACAACTTCTGTATAACAATAACTACAGAGGAACGATGTTGGAGTCGCTTTCAAAGCATTCATTATTTTCCATCTGATGAACAATAAAAACACTGACAGCCAATCGAAATCCATTAGACTTTAAAAGCATTTAAAATGATTACAAAAAACTGCAGCACGCGTATAATAAACAGATCGTTATTGTGCATTGGTGTGGATGCAAATATAGTTATTGTTACTGCTGTAAACAAGCCTTCACGCATTAACCTGACATTTAGGTGAACTTTGACCTGATACAATAAACACAGAGGTCAAGAGGTACAGAAAATAAAGCTCTGAATGAGATGAAATCGGTGCAAATCTTGCAGCTTCCTCAACTTTAAAAGCTGGAGTCATTTAGTTTTTTTCATGACACTTATAAACACAACAACCATTTTTGCTGAGTAGCTCCAGATCAAGTTTTTAGAGCAATTTAATTTCTTGTCTTTTTTGAACAAAGAGGACGTTTTAAAGCTACCGTTTGTTTCAGTTTGATCAGATTGTTTTTTACGTGATGTTAACGTGGTCTCTGCTGTCGTCTCATGATGGTTGAGTGCTGCTTCACCAGAAAGCGTTTATCAGAGCTGCACTGTAGAGAAATACCATAGGAAAATACAGTCTGAATGTCACAGAAGGATAGACATTATTAATATCTGTAGTGTTGGGGTTTATATCATTTTTATTTATAGTTCAGTCATAGAAATAGGACAGGAAATGTTGCAAGCGTGATCTGAAATTGCATTACTTGCATGAGCATCATGTTGGCGAACACTGAACAGTGTTTGTATTTTTCTTTATTCGTATGTCACTTTGCCTAAATTAATGCAATTAATGAAACTGTGCATCTTTGACTTCTTCTCATTTCACGTCACACTCACCATCACTAACATGTCCTTCAGTCTTTCGATGGCTTTACGATTCGCTCGTCTACGAGACACGTATGACGTCAGTATGACACTGAAACAGATGAACGGGTAATACATGAACAAACACTTTACTAACAAAAACAGCATCAACTTCGTCCAATATTATTAATTTAGTATAATGGTCTGCATTAGATTGTATTGTAATTTAAAGTTAATATTTTAGTAATTTTGTTGTTAGTTTTTGTAATTTGTATTAGCTTTTTATTCATCTAAAAATAGTTTATTTAATTTTACAAAATAATTATTTTTCCACTAATAGTAAGTGGTCGTGCTGCCATAAAATTTTTTAGTTTAGTATCTCGAAATATATGAAAAATTGCTTTAAAGTAAAAATTTTTTTAAAATACTTTTTATGATGCAACAATATTTTTTTTACAGTTTAGTATTTTAGAACTTTAGCATAAACTAAACAACAAAAGAGAAATGTTGCCTTTGCAACTAGCTAAAAAAGTGTTTTATATATGTTATGCTTATATAATTTTTTTTTCAGTTAATGTTTGAGTGTTTTTTATGGTTTTATTTTTAATTCACATAAACACACACTTACACTTCGGCCAGTATGAGAGCGAAGGCGAAGGCTTCAGATGAGATGTAGCTGATGGTGGTCTTGACCGGCTCGGGAAGTGTATTTATACACTCTCTGGTCACGTTAAACACGTTCCCGTTGCCTTCAAACGGGCCACACCCAACCGGATCAAACCTCAGAGGAGAATGTGATAGGAGTTATGAATGTGTGAGAAACTTCATGCTAGTATAAGGTCACATAACACGAGTGACCGCTGAGTAAATGTTTGGAGAAGAGATGTTTAATGTCTCATTTTTTTTTATCAAGGCTGCACAGGTGAATAGGGTATAAATGTTAGTTATAAGCTTTCCCCAATTGATCAATGCATTATCTAACTAGAAATGCATTAATATGCATACATTACAAAAAAACATTGGATAAATCCTGGTTCAAAATTCTTGTTTGATTTTGTTGACATATTAGATTTAAAGGTTTTTACAGAAGGGATTTTGGATTTCTCTTTTTATCACTCCATATATAAAAAAATACTGTGAAAGAAAATACATTTTAAACACGTTTTTAGGAATAAAAAGTCAAGTGAATAATATATGAAAAAATCCCTCGGTAAAAACCTTCAGAATATAGATATGTATAAAACTGCTAAGTTTGGTGTTTGTAAGTCCTGCTGAAGTGGAGATAAAACTCATTTTGAGAAATTACTTTAAGCGACTTAGATATGTTTTGTAACTGAAATCAGAAATCAGTGAAATCAGTGTTAAAAAAAAACATTTAAATGTGTATTTTGGAAATTATACTCCGACTAATCAGTAAGAAGACAGGCTGTGGAATCAAAATATCACTCCATAATCAAAAAAAAAAAACTGTCAACAGCCAGATAAAAATGTATTCACCATATTGTGAGAAGTTTAAATGTTTTATACATCGGTTGTGAGTGAAATATGAACAAACCCCACAGTACAAACCTTCAAAATATAGAGAGGAATAAAACTGCTAAGTTTGTTGTCTGTAAGTGCTGCTAAAGTGGAGAAAAAACTCTTTAAACATATGCATCGCAATTGAAATCTATAGACGCAATTTTATTTTCGATGTTTTCTTTCCACTAGTCTGAAAGAAGACAAGTTATGAAAGCAAAATAGCTAAAAATCTCTAAACTGACCAGTGCATGAAAAAACATGTGTTTTGCACGAAGAACTGTACTTAATTATAGATATTTTTCAGCATTAATACCTGTTGATATTGACAACTAATGTGACCACAGCCATGAAGAGACCCAACAACAGCATGAAATGGAAGAGAACAGATGAACTGGCTGTCCGAAACATTCTCTGAGGCGGAACACAACACCGCACAACTGTGAACTGACACACAGACATTATAGCATTACATTATAATCACTTTCACAGACTTTTACATTAAATGTTCCCTCTTGTGCAACTCAATCCCAGTAGCTGAGTCCATCTTCAAGAAACGGCAAAAAACTGGTGCTGTCAAATGATTAATCTCATCCAAAATAAAAGTGTTTGTTTACATAATATGTGTGTAAATACTGTGTTTATTATATATACAGTATATATATATGTATATATATATATATATATATATACACACACACATGCATGTATATATTTAAGAAAATGTGTTATGTTTATATATTAAATATATTTATATATAAGAATATGAATATCTAAATGCATAAATGTAAATGTTACAAAAATTTATACTGTATGTGTGTGTATTTACTATATACATACATAATAAAAATACACTGTACACACACATATATAATGTAAACAAAAACGTTTATTTTGGATACGATTAATCGCGATTAATCGTTTGACAGCAGAACTAAAAACACATCTCCTCCATCTTTATGTGACCCTCTAACTCTAGCACACTCTATTGTAATTCTATTCTTTTAAAACAAACTTGCCTATTTTAGACTTGCACACTATTTATTGATTATCTGCTCATTTTCTTAAAAAAATTACACTGGCTTCTCAATTTAAAAAAAAAATCTATTCTGTTTGTTTTCTTTTTATTTATTATTTTTATTTTGTAAGTCGCTTTACATAAAAGCATTTGCTAAATGACTACATGTAAATGTACATTAGCTTTTTCTAAAATAATACCCTAAAGCATTTAGGTTTGATTTACATTTTTCTGTTAAAAGAGGTGAATCAAACATGAAACCTTCTTGACGTAGAAGAGGAGCAGCAGCCTGACGGTGTTGATGGCTGGCAGAAGAGGACAGTAAAACACGCCGACCCATGTCACTGTCTGACTGTTGACCAGATCCAGAACATTGAAGGAGATCTCAAACTGCTTCTTGCCTAATAACTGCATCAGCTTTGAGGACGGAAACCTCTCCACCAATAACCTACCATGAGATGCGATCATTAGCTAAAGCAGAGTACGTGAGTTAATGAAAAGCAGATAATTTAAATATTACAAATGCAAAATGCAGAAACATAAAAGGGATTCACAATGAGCATGTCAATGAAAATTGTATTTTGATGGTTTTGCATTTGCTTGCAAAACTTTAGCATTTTCCAATGAGTGTTTGTTCAAAAGAGAAAAGTTATGATTCCCCAAGAAACTCTGTATTTGCTCGCAAAACTTTCATGTTCCCCAAGTAACTTTGCACTCCTTCAGAAAGTAGATATATTCTCTGATCAGAGACTTCGTATTCCACAGATAAACTTAGTTTGCAAAACATTTATGTTCTCTAATGAAACTGCATTGGACCAAGAGATACTGAGATCCAAAATAGCTTTGCATTTGCTTATAAAATGTTTGTGCTCCACTGAGAAACTTTGTGTTTGCTCACAAAAGTTCCCTGAAAAACTTGGTATTAGCTTGCAAAATTCATTGACAAAACTTTTGCGATGTGGTAAGAAACTTTGCATTCACTCACAAAACATTTGCACTCAACTGTAAAACATTGCATTTGTTCACAAAGGGGCACGTATGTATTCTTTGTCTAAAGTGTTCAATTAAGTATTAAACGGTTAAATAAAGTATAAGTAACTCACATTCTTGGGTAGGCCACACAAAATGCATTGAAGAAACACTCCATGAGGTTAAAGATGGTGAGTTTGTACATCTCCTTCCCAAACGCATTCTCTTTGCACTGAATGAAGGATGAAGGAGAAGGATGTTTTTAATTACAGACCCCTGTGTATTTGCATATTGTTTTTTTAGGAGAAACAGCTTCTTCCCTCTTTAACAAACCTTGTGTTGGTCTTGAGATGCTAGAGCATTAATGAAGAAGAACAGATAGATGCCCAAAGACGCCAGCTTTAGGAAAATACTCCTGCACATGGATTTAACACATACATTAGTTTAACACCACAGGAACGTGTAAAATATAACACCTCTGGGGTCAAAGTGCATGACCTGTCTGACCTGATAAGTGTGAGGTTCAGCTGAATGGTGAGCGAGTAATCTTCAAACTCTGAGATCTTACTGAAAACGTGTGGAAGTATGTAGTTTACTGTCGTCATTGCGATTGGAGGAAGATACTCCAAAAACAGACACACAGTCCAATGATTCTGACACTAAATAATGAAGATAAAGAGAGAGAAAGAGAGAGAGAGAGAGAGAGAATGATGCCTGGACGTTATCAGTGTCACAGACGTATATTTGTAGAAATAGACAACAATACATTGTATGAGTCACAATTATACATTTCTCTTTTATGACGAAAATCATTAGGATATTAAGTAAAGATCATGTTACATGAAGATATTTAGTAAACTTCCTAATGTAAATATATCAAAACTTCATTTTTGATTAGTAATATGCATTGCTAAGAGCTTCATCTGAACAACTTTAAAGATGATTTTCTCAATATTTAGATGTTTTTGCTCCCTCAGATTCCAGATTTACCAAATAGTTGCATCTCAGACAGATATTGTCCTCCGAACAATAATGATTCATTCAGCTTTTAGATGATGCATAAATCTCAATTTCTAAAAATGGACTGGTTTTGTGCACAAGGGTCACAAATGAAACACACATAGTATAGATCATAATTCATTAACAAAGTGCCTTGTACTTTTTATGCTTCAACCACTAGAGTTGAATAAGTGTAACTTCAATTATTTTACTTCACTGGTACCTTAACTCGTGACCATTGGATGGCAAAATATATCAGGACGAATGAGCTTCCCAGAAGAACCAGCACGAGGAAGTTGAGCAGGATCCGCAGGAAGATGAGCTGAACCCAGTGTTTGAGCGATCGCTGCTGGACTCTCTGCTGAAACGTCTGCTCTTCTAGATCCATCTGGAGCAGAGGTCAGAGGTCAACCGTTGGGAATAATGTTCCTTCATCCTAACCCATCGATAAACTCTCTCTCTCTCTGTGAGACTGACATGAATTCTTACCCTGAGTTCGTTCCTGATGAAGTTTTGTTTCAGTGACGCTGCTTGAGGGTTCTGGATGCAGAAGTCCCACCCACAGAAGACCTTGTAACTCAGGTTGGAGCTGAAGCGGTTTCCTGTGAGCCACGAGTGTTTGTAGCCCACCACTGTCCTGAATATAAGATAGGAGAAACAATACTATTTAAAGTTCAGTCTGTTTAGGAAAATTACAAAGTGTTCAGATCACTGTGTTAACTGTTTTGACAAGAGTGACCTGAGTTTGGAGAAATGTGTCAGATCAGGTGAGAAAATCTTTTGTGTATCCCAATAAACTTTACGCTCTCTCATAAAACTTTTGTGTTCTCTAAAAACTTTGCATTCGTACGCAAAACTTTTGCATTCCCAGAGAAATGTTGTATTTGATTGCAAAATTTGTGCATTCCTTCAAGAAATCTGCCGGTCGCTCACCAAACTAGTGCGTTCCCTAAGAAACTTTAAGTTCACGTGTTAATCTTTTGTGTTTTCCGAGAAATGTTGTGTTTGATTGTTAAAACTTTTGCCTATCCAAGGAAACGTCACGCTTTCTTATAAAACGTTTGTGTTCTAAGAAAAACGTTATGCTCACTCTTATGTGCTCTCCAAAAAAGGTTTGCAATAGTGCGCAAAAACTTTGCATTCCCAGAAAAACGATGCATTCGGACATAAAACTTTTACTTTACTCATAAAACTTTTGTATTCGAACAGAAACTCTAATTGTGCACTTTTGAAAACTTTTACAAAACCTTTGTTTTTTTTATATTTTGATATATATATATGTTTTTTTTTTTTACTTCATTGGGATTGCAATAATAAAGTGATTTACTATAAAACATACTATAAATTTACTATAAATCAACAGTTCGGTAGCTTTTACAGTGTTTTCAACAGCTTACACATATTTTCCAAACTTTGCTTATTTTTTCATAACTTTACACACAGAACGTAAAATGCCTCTCATCTCTTGCATTCAAAATATCACAAACACATCTCAAAAGCAAACATTTGCAAACACCTCCTATATTAATTCCTGTTAGATTTTTGTATTACATAGAAAATTGTGTGCTTTGTTTTGCAAAAATTGTTTTAGAATTGAAAACTCAGTCTAAGAATTAGGTTTGCTGTGTGCTTCTGGATTTTGCGTTTCAGGTTTCAGAAATTGTGTGACTAGTAAAGATTCTGTGTGTAAACATTTGAAAAAGAGGTGATTTGCAAACTGTGAGATGAGCTGAAATTATATACTAAGCATTTGACAGTATGTTGTTGAATAAGTGTATGATTCTAGTGGTCAATAGCTGCAAATGCAGGTGGACTCAGAAGCTGCCAGAACTGAACTGATTTAAAGAGTAAATGATCTGACCTGCGGACCACCAAGATGATGCTGAGGAAGAGAACAGAGATCATGCCAAGGAAAAAGAGGATCGGAGTGTTTAAACAATCCAAATCAAGATAGCCACGAGTGTAGAAACTATGAAAGACTGGGGAGGATTCAAGAACACCCTGAAAACACACAGAACAGACCCAGAACACAAGAGAGAAAGATTCATGCAGGATGTAAAAGACTTGATTTATTTAGGAAATATAAGACAGGGATCTGGTTTACATGCTCAAGAATATGATGCAGATCAGCTAAACATTAAACAATTAAGATGATAATTAAGACTTTTTTATATTAAAAGAAAATAAATATAAAATCAATCAATCTATGAAAGCTTGTTTCCATCACAGAATATAAAAATAACTAGGTATTTGCAACTTTTTAGCTCACAATTCTGACTTTTCCCTCACGGAGTTTACATCTCACAATTCTGTTTTTGTTTCTTCCATGAATTAAAAAACTTAAATAAAAAAAGGTAATTGTGATCTCCCAAATTGGACTTTTTCCGCCCCTCATATTTCTGACTTTACATCTATTTTTTCTGCCATGATGGCGAAAATAAATAAATAAATAAATAAAGTAATTGTGCCGTTTGCACTTTATGCAATATTCTTTTCTTATTATTATTACTGGCTTTACAGCTTCATTTTTTTCTGCTATGAAAAAAAAGAAAATAATAAAGAATAATAAAAAAGGAAATTGCAACTTTTTATCTCACAACTGCAAAAAAAAAAAAAAAAAAAAATCAGATTTGGGGTATAACTGAATGAAATACAAATTTTATTTACAAATTTTACAATGTCGAAAAAAAGATTCCATATAAATCAATATAAAGATAAAATCCAATGCAGCATAACTACCCACGTTTCTTTTTTTGTTTGTTTGTTTGTTTGTTTTTTGCTCTCAGGTCATAGTGAGTGAGTTTATTAAATACTGAAATCTGAAAATGATGTTCAGATGAAAAGGTGAGTGTGGACCATAATAAAATAACTTACCGATCCGACAAAAATGTCTTTGAAGGAGAAGTTCTGGAATCCCACAAATCCTGAAAGAATCGAGTCATGTTTTTATTAGAGAGAAGGGCCTGTATTCACAAAACATCTTCAGTCTAAAAGTAGCTCATAACTCACTGATTAAGGAGAAAACCTTACAAATAATGGGCGTGTCAGTCCTAAAGAGTATTACATTTCTATGAATAAATCTCCGACAGAGACTATCAGCCAATCACTGTGTGCATAGTTAATGAGCACGCTGACATCATCCATAGCAACAAGGTAAACCCCGCCCCCTTATTCTGAGTTTAGTAAGTTTGTCTCAGCAGCGTTGTGGATAGGTTTTAAGAGAAATATTCTCTATTTAAGAGAACTCTTAGTGGTGAGATCAAATGTTGTGTGAATATGGGCCCAGAGGACATGTTTAAGATCTTCGGCCGCTCTCACTGTGAGTTCTTGAGTCCTGTGCGAACACCAGCGTTGGTGTCAGCACCGATCCGGCGATGATGACGCAGTACAGCAGGTTCAGACACAGCAGGTAACGCAGGAAGATGAAGTACGCCTTCACCCCGACCCCAAACTGACCTGTGCAGCAGATCACATACCAGTCTGATCATACACCACACTCCTCACAAGCTACCATCCACATGTTTCTATGCACATTTCAGGATGTCACATATAAAACCCCTTGATGGAAACGCCAAAAAAAGTCCTGAATATTCTTCCATAGGAAACAGTGCTTTATTCACAGATGTTTTATGGGATATCCCAATTCTGTGCATTTAATTTGTAACTTTGGATGGAAACAAACCTTCAATCTTAAGGAGCGTGTGTCTCCATGGCAACAGTCCTGATAGGGCCCCGCCCACGTGCTCCTTTAAGCGCTGCCTTGTCTTCTGCTGGCTCCGCCTCCAGGAGTCCCAGTAGCCAATGCTGCGTCTCTGCAGGGGCTGCCGCTCTCTGATTGGCACAAACTGCTGGTCAAAACTCTGAAATGCTAAAACTCAACATCAGATGCTTATTATTTTGGCACTATGTAAAGTTTGCAATCTTTTTTGTCTGATTTCTGATGTCTTTTGAAGCTATTTGGCGTCATCGTAAAAAAAAAAAAGTATTTATCTTTATTTTTTCCTTCTGTTTCTAGCGTGTACGTATTTGAACAATGTCTAACACTTGCTATTACAAGCACTTCCTGTGTGTGTTTGCCTCTTTAAGAAGAATCGCTTTATGTAACCCCCAATTTATACAAAGCGACTGCAAAATGACTAAGTGTAAATGTAAATGTAAACATAATGACATTGTATATCCTACTGATACCCAGAAAAAAAAGCTTGGTGAATTTAGTGTTTTTCATGACATTAAATCATTTAGAGCATAAGAAAAAAAAGGAAAAATAGATTTTTGAAAAATTCTATTTTATTCATATGATTCGCGAACCCGCTTTGAACTCCCGAACTGACCCAAATGATTCGCGAACTAGCTACAAAGTCCCGAACTGATTCAAATGATTTGCGATCCCCAAACTGACTCAAATGATTCGCGAACCCGCTCCGAAATTCCAAACTGACTCAAATGATTCGCGAACCCGCTCCGAAATCCCGAACTGACTCAAATGATTCGCGAACCCGCTCTGAACTCACGAACTGACTCAAATGATTCGCGATCCCGCTCCGAACTCCCAAACTGACTCAAATGATTCGCGATCCCCAAACTGACTCAAATTATTCGCGATCCCGCTACGAACTCCAGAACTGATTCAAATGATTCGCGTTCCCGCTCCGAGCTCTCGAACTGATTCAAATGATCCGCGAAGCCTCTCCGAACTCCCGAACTGATTCAAATGATTCGCTATCCCCAAACTGACTCAAATGATTCGCCAACCCGCTTTGAACTCCCGAACTGACTCAAATGATTCGCGAACCCGCTCCGAACTCTCGAAATGATTCAAATGATTCGCGAACCCGCTCTGAACTCCCAAACTGATTAAAATGATTTGCGATCCCCAAACTGACTCAAATGATTCGCGAACCCGTTTCGAACTCCCGAACTGACTCAAATGATTCGCGAACCCGCTCTGAACTCCCGAACTGATTAAAATGATTCGCGATCCCCAAACTGACTCAAATGATTCGCGAACTCGCTTTGAACTCCCTAACTGACTCAAATGAATCGCGATCCCGCTCCGAACTCCCAAACTGACTCAAATGATTCGCGAACCCGCTCCGAACTCTCGAACTGATTCAAATGATCCGCGAAGCCGCTCCGAACTCCCGAAATGATTCAAATGATTTGCGATCCCCAAACTGACTCAAATGATTCGTGAACCCGCTCCGAACTCCCGAACTGACTCAGGAGGCAGTTTTTCAAAAAAATAAAATGACACGAATAGGAAAAAAAAAAATCACCAGTTTTTAGGTTTAAGTATTTTTTATATCAGACTTTGTATAAGATAAACAATTTGAAAATTGATCAGATTGAAGTAATAATTACAAACTATTATCATATTTCCATGTGGATTGACAAAAACTCCATACTGTAGCTGGGTCTCAGGGGGATATATAATGAAAAGTATAAAAATATTAAAGATTGTCTCAATGTAAACCCACTCAAAAATGCCAGTTTGCATATGTATTTATTTGCATTTTAATTTATAGCTAAGTTAAATTTAATTTTATCTCTAATCTTTTTGACACACAATATAGGCTACTCATTAAAGCATATTAAAGTAGTAAGTATAGTATAGTATACTAAATAAAAAGTACAAAATTGCAGACTTTGTTGAGTTTGATTATTAAAATGAACAACTAGCAAAACTATAAACAAACCAAATCTCTTTTCTGTCTCTGTTCTCGTCAGTGGTTAGCAGTGTAGTACAATACACATTACAATTTTTTTTATAGCACATTTAAAACAACTGCTTTCCAGCATCATTAAACACAGTCACACAACTAAAACGGAACATTAAAATTCAATTCTAAAAGGTAGGAATTCAATTAGATTTCAAAGCATCCTCAGATTTAACATGCATTGTAAGAGGAGTGTGTGTGAAGATGGAGTGAAGATCAGACGTCTCACCGGATGCCTCTCTTGTCCTGCAGACAGACGGGAAGATCTCGGAGCGGGACGCTGGGGTTCCAGGAGACTCTGTCCAGCTGACTCTGATCATCTGTGATGGTTTCTGTGTGAAGCCGCCGGTGAGCCTGTGAGCTCGGCAACAGGCCAAAGATCTCCGTCTGATAGTATTCACACGAGTCACTGGACAGATCCGAGCTCCAGCTCTCCACTGCGTGAACAAATACACCAGCATTCATTAAAACACTGGTTCTGCAGCGATGCATTAGAGCTGAGATACTCAAACCAGGACCAGAGCTGACCTCTGATGACACTTACATTTGGATGTTTCTGTTTTGTTTTTCAGTCATTTAAAAAATGTAATGGATGTGAAAAATAAAATGACAAATAATATATAATGCAACATTTACTTTTGTTCCACAGACCTCAATCATGTTTGATATTTGGTCCTTCGGTTTAAATTATTTGAGCATCTCTGCAAAAGAAGAACCAGATTTGGTTCTCCAAAGAACCTTTCAGTGATCTGTTTTCAAAAAGAACCACTTTTTTTTCGTCTGAAGAACATTTAAAAATCTAAATCTGGTGTTTTCAATCGTCATTCAATCAAGAAAAATAATTTGTATTGTTTCTTCCATAAATACACGATTTCTACTGTGAAAAACTTGTATTATAAATATATAAAAAATATTTGTTGGCAAATATTGACTGTATAGTTTCCATTTAGTTCCATTATTACATTTTATACATTTATTTTTGTATACATTTTCATAGTACTGTACTGTTAAAGTATTGTATTTATGTATTTAATTATAACTTTTTATTTATTTACTTTAATTTATATTTATTTACTTATTTAAATTTTTGCTTATTTTAATCTTATATTTTATTATTTATTTACTTATATATATGTGTGTATATATATATATATATATATATATATAATTTAATTGTTAATATTTTTTTGTGCATATTTTTATGGACAAAATAAATAGTACTTCTTAAGATTTATGCTTTTAGAACTGGTAAAATGTGCTTGGGGAATTCTTTTGTCAAAAAATAGAATTACTTAGAAATTATGTTTGCACTGTATTGAAAATTGTAATTATTTATGTATTCATTGTGTACACTTACTCCAAACATTTGCAACCCAGTTTAAAACCCCTGATCTAAAGATCCTTTTGTGCAATGAAGAGTTTTCATGGATGTTTAAGGTTCTTTAACGCTGATGAAGAACATTTTTAAATCATTGTGAAGAGTACAGATGCTCTCAGACATACTAAGAAACCAAAAACGGATCAAAAAGTATTTATGAAGACACTATATTCTAAGTTTTTGTTTTTGAAAAGCAGTTTTGCTGGTGACGTACTGATGTATTTTTACAAACCAACCACAGAAAGAGGAAGTCAGGTCTAAATCATCATGCATAAATGATTGAGTGTCATATAAGATGCCGGCTGATCAATAATGATGATGGAATCTGTCTCAAGAACTCATAAACACAGGTGTGTGTGTACCTGAGGTCAGTCTGTGGAAGTCTGGCGTCCCGTCTTCTCTCTCCATCATGTGTCAGTGAGTGAGTCGAGGCCTTACACGTTCAGAGACGGTCGAGTGTACAGCAATGCTCTTCTCTTTAGCACTTCTGTGTGTGCGTCTGCAGGAAGTCATGTGATAAAAGAGTGGGTGTCGCATCAGAATGTGAGAACATGAATAAGCTCTCAGAAGTCTCACATGTTTCGTAGACAAGCGACAGATTTGAATTTATTTTATTTTTGCATTTTAATTCAGGTTTGAGTTACATTAGATTTTATTTTACTGCAATAAATAGTATTTTCAAAGGAAGAAAAATGGTTTCTCAATTCATACCCACAAAAAAAAATAAAATTATTTAATTTTAGCATTTTAATTTATAGACTTCAGTTACATTTTATTTTACTTTTCAGATTTGTATTGGAATTTATCAAGGCAATAAAAAATAAAAAAATAGAAAAAAATATATACAAATAGTCACAATTTAAACCCACGCAAAAAAAATTGATTGGTTGATTTATTTTCTTTTAATTTTTATTTAGACTCAAATTACATTCGATTTAATTTCTAATCATTTTATTGCAATTTAACAAGACAATACATAATGGTATATTCAACTGAAATTTTACATTTTCCTCAATTTAAACCCTCTCCAAAATTCAAGTGTAAGTATTCAGTGTGTTCAGATTAATTTATTTATTTATTTTTAGCTTTTTGCTGAGTTTGATTGGTTCCCATATATTCTGACTTTTTCAGTCAACCATGATTATAAGCATTTAACAAAAAAATATTTTTATAGTGATTATGACTACAAAAAGCAATGTTTAGCCAAGCTATAAAAAGGTATATTTAGTTCTACATTTCTAAAACTCTTAACATTCATGATCCTTCCAGTCTCTTAATGTAGCTGAACTAATAAACACTCATTATTTTTGTCGCCGTGAGCTATTAAGTGCTATTATGTTGCATGATTATGGTGGTTTGTGGTTGATTTATTTTTATTTTATTCACATTTATGGAAAAGCTGCAGCACGTCATTACTAAAGAGTCTCACGTCACACAAACCGTCTTGAGCAACATAAACTAAACCACATGTTTCATGCACATCCTCCATCTATCTGTCATGCTGAGAATCAACTTCCTCCCTCAGCATCTGAACAACAGAAAAGCATCGGAGCAGAGTCTGAACTCTTTCTGATTCTGAACTGAAGCTGCCAGCAGGGAGTTCTGTTTTAGATGAATGGGTAAAGTTATAGCTTAACACTGATTTATTTTGTATGTAGTAGGAAGTTTTAGAACATGCACATACGTGTCCCTGGAGCCCGTAAGTAGCATTTTACATAATACATTGTATGGGTCTAAATCAGAGATGGGACCAAGTCACACATGTGCAAGTCTCAAGTAAGTCTCAAGTCTTAACCTTCAAGTCTCAAGTAAGTCCCAAGTATTTTTTTCTTGGGCAAGTCAAGTCAAGTCAAGTCAAGTCACCTTATTATTGTAATTTTACCTGCAGAATCTGATCTTAATAAAGTTAAAAGACAAGATATAATTAACAGTAAATTAAAATAATTTGGATTTGCGTTGTAAATACTCATGTTCAGTAAAATACATCATGGAATCAAACAAAATTGTAACTTCATAAAATTATTTATTTTTCACTTCTGCCAACAGAAATGTTTTACATTTTCAACATTGAGTCCATAAAACAAATAACAGCTAAACATCCAACAGACTCCTCTCTGAACACCACCCCCTCTAACGAGAGTTTTCGTGACGTGACATTCGGCCAAGTATGGTGACCCATACTCAGAATTTGTGCTCTGCATTTAACCCATCCGAAGTGCACACACACAGAGCCGTGAACACACACACACACACACACACTGTGAACACACACACACACACACTGTGAACACACACCCGGAGCAGTGTTCATCATTTATGCTTTGGCGCCCGGGGAGCAGTTGGGGGTTCGGTGCCTTGCTCAAGGGCACCTAAGTCGTGGTATTGAAGGTGGAGAGAGAACTGTACATGCACTCCCCCCACCCACAATTCCTGCTGGACCGGGACTCGAACTCACAACCTTTCGATTGCAAGTCCGACTCTCTAACCATTAGGCCACGACTTCCCCTCAAACACAGTTTACATACAACATTAAACTTTCTTACATTTCTCCTCTCTCTCTCTCTCTCTCTCTCTCTCTCTCTCTCAAGTTCAAGTTGCTTTATTGGCATGACATTTGAGTTACAGTATTGCCAAATTTAGCATTTAGATACAGAATAAAATATGATTACAATAAAATACAATAAAAATAGCAGCAGCAGATGATATTTCTAATATTAATAATAGTAATTATATAGAATTAAGAATATCAAATAAAACAGTTGAATATAATACATTATCCCTTTCGTATGGTGTGTATGGTGTATAGATATTTAGCAGCTATTGTGACTGCCGTCTCATTCTCTCCAAGTATATAGAGTAGTTTCTCTGAGTCATTTAGAGACAAGAATGAAGGATTCAAAGCTTCAAACTGTGGGAAGAATGTTTTCTCTTGTAGTGCTGTATTTGGGAAGTGTTTCTCATCCTCTGTTTGATTCAGCTCACAGTGTTTGCCTCTCTTCTCTCGGTAGCCAGGATCTTTTATGTCTACCAATCTCTATTTCCAAATCATGATCACTGAGTCCATATTTTGAAAGGATTTGTCTTTCTTTTAATTGCTTGAGTGATAAGTAATTCGCCAGTTTTGTGGTTCTGTTTAGGGCCGAATAACACTGGAGTTTGGTTTGGAGCTCAAATTCATTTTTTAAATTTTTCATCATAATTATACTTCAGATTTTTGTCAATTAGTTTCTGAATGTTGGGGTTGTGATTGGAGTCAGACTCAGTTTGGGTTTCCTTCATAAGGTGAAGCACGAGTGTGTTTCTCTCTCACTCACTCTCTCTCTCTCTCTCTCTCTCTCTCTCTCTCTCACACACACACACACACACACACACACACACACACACACACACAATCTCTCTCTCAGAGTACATCCGTAAGTCATTACCTCTATTACAAGGTATTGCACTTGCAAAATATAAGATTCGAGAGTCTTGTCTGCAAGCCGAGCACGATGTGGCCTATCCCACCATGTATGCGCCACCGGTATGCGCGCTCATAATGGAAGCAACGCGGTCGCGACGCGCACGCGGTGCGACACGCTCGACGCCTCAGGGGCGCAACTGCCCGAGCGCTTTGGAAACAACGAGAAAGCGGCGCGACTAGCGATTTCCACGCGTTTTAGGCGCGAATTATTGACGACAAAAGCGATGACCCTCAGTACCCCTCAAGCTGAGATGTTGATGTAATGTGATATCTGATCTAAGTGGGCGTGGTCTGCGTAAGGTAGAGAGGGCATGACTGATGATGTCATGACATGACAACGCGATTCTCAGCCTGCGCTCCAGCTGAGTAATCAATTTTATTTTTTTTAAATAATTTATATATTTTATATTCAAACTGAAAACATAATGTGATTAACACTCAAGTCATCCTGTCTCAAGTCAAGTCAAGTCCCGAGTCTTTAACTTCCAAGTCCGAGTCAAGTCTCAAGTATTTTATTTTTTGTCAAGTCAAGTCACAAGTCATAAAAATAGCGACTCGAGTCGACTCGAGTCCAAGTCACCAAGTCACAAGTCCCCATGTCTGGTCTAAATGATCCATTTTTCTTATATGCCAAAAAAATCATTCAATAAATATCATCATGCCCCATAAAGATATTGTCCTATCCTAACAAACCATACATCAATGGAAAGCTTAGTTACTCAACTTTCAGAAGATGCATAAATCTCAATTAAAAAACATTTATGACTGGTTTTCTGCTCCAAGTCTTTTTGATTTGTGTGGGAACCTTTTAAGTGCTCTCTCTGATGGTTTGTTTTGATGCGTTTTAAGCTTCAATGAATCGGATCATACCAATTGTGAAATTACTGAGGTCGATAAATCTTTTGTGTGCACTTTAACTTATTGATGTTCACGTTAATATTATCTCATGCAGACACAATACCGATTTAACGCTTTACGTGAACATAACAATATCACAGAAAGTATTTTGCGTGTTTTATGAGGTGATAAACAATTTAACCCCTCCTACGGAAACTAAGGTGACTCAGTCCTAGTTAACGTTCCAAACGATTTGAATCTGCTGATTCATTTGAACCAATTCGCGAACAGCGCTGTGGGAGAACTGAATCGTTGGACCGAACGAACCGATTCGCGAACTGATTCAAATGTCTTGTCCGGTTAGTCAGTCAGAACAGAAGTTTGTCGGAGAGTGATCCACCGAGCTCAGCGGTGAGTTACAGATCATCTACTTGATTTCATTATGACAAACATCGATTTAATAGAGTTTTGAGGAGAAACTGTCGTGATAAAGTTGATATAAGAGCATGAGCGAATCAACCAGGCGCGTTTGAACAACTCCGTTTGGACTTCGGCAGGTGTAAAAACTATAAAATCTCCTCAGTTTAGCGTCAAAATCACGTTTGTCACACGTTTAGTGTTTACAGGGAACTGAATAATCAAACACTAGACATGTGAAACCCGGAGAACAAATATGAAACAGCGATTGTATCCGATTGTAAATGTAACGTTATACTGAATGATCAACACACCCGTGTAACATTGTAACGTTCACGCTGTTTATGAGATACTTTACAATACCACGGTGTTGTCATTGTACCTTTAAATAAAAAAAAACTTATTTCCATGGTACTTGTCCAAAACATTGTATTTTTCTCTTCTATTTTGTCACCGTTTAAAACCAAACTGATTGGGTTACTACAGAGGAGTTCTGATGCCTAGATAGGGTGCTCACTAGATGGGAAACAACCCTGAGGTTTGGTTATATGTAGTTCAGTTT
This sequence comes from Carassius carassius, assembly GCF_963082965.1. Classification (NCBI taxonomy): domain Eukaryota; kingdom Metazoa; phylum Chordata; class Actinopteri; order Cypriniformes; family Cyprinidae; genus Carassius; species Carassius carassius. Next base: position 413,495 of record NC_081798.1, on the reverse strand, counting down.
GACCAAAACAAACAAAAACATGGACTTTTTTGCTTCTCTTTTGCATTTATATGATGCACAGAGATATTCCCTATGTAGGGAGCTCACTAGGTTTTGTTCAAAGTAATATTCGTCACAGATTTTGTAATGGGATGATATTTTCAGTGTACTTTTCCAATAAATGCATCCAAATGCCATGGTACATGACCAAAACGTGGTAAAACCATGGTACTTTTCACTTTTTCTTTTTTTTTTTGGCTTTAGTGCAAACTGATTTCTTCATCGGCTGTGTTTCAAAACCTGGTGATTGTGTACCAGACTCCGTCCCTGTCAGGAGTATTTGGGGTAATCACAGAGGAATGTGTGATGCACAGAAACAGCAGTTCATTTGAATCTGAATGAGAATCTGATGTTTAGGGCAATGACATCAGAATGCAAATCATCTGAAATGTGAAAGGGTGCGATTGTGTTTAATTCTGAATGAATACTGGCAGATATTATGTCATTGTCATGCGCTGTGTTCTCTTGGAAGGTGAATTGTTTCTCAAGGTATTTTGGGTTAACTATAACCGTAAACCATTGCTGGTCAGTCTGTGGTCATAAAACCTGTGAGAGAACCAGTGTTTTCCAGTCATGGATTGCTGTATGAGGACTGCGTGTGTAGTTTACATGTGTCTAGGTCCCGATGGTTTCGGCGATGTGGAACACCAACAGAATTTACTATATGAGGATTTGATTGCATTCTAAAAGATTAATTAAATAGTTGTATGTATGGAAGTAAAATAATGACTTATGTCTTTGAAACAAAAAAAGCATGCTGAATAGCACTATCTGAAAAAATAAGGCATTGCATTAACAGTACTTGCATTTTAATGCCTTGTATTTCCAGGGCTTGCGTCTTTAGGTCCTGTAGTTTAATATAGTTGTTCGTTTAAGCTGTGAATAATTCAATAAAAAATATTTCACACACTTTTTCATAATTAAAAAATCAATAATTCATATGCACGTTCCAGAATTCACTTCCAAAATATTAAATCGGTTAAAAAATACGATGTATAATATTCGACAGGCAAATTTCGGTCCATTTTATTTCGCTTCCACAAATTCAGTGGTTAAAATTCGGCAGATAATTGTCCCTTTCACATCCGGGAGCTGCAGGAATAGCAGTAGAGCACAGAGGCATGATCTCCATCTGCTGTCAGTCGCTCACCAGCAGGTGGTGCAAGCGGCTTCTGATGAAGACCAAAGCAACAGGTGGAGTAAGTAATACAGTTACAGAAACTGATCTGCAGAAATTAAGCAAGCGCTAAGCAGAAGTTTTGATTATCGGGGCATGTGGAAAAGCTGATTGTGCGTATGTTTATTTCAACATCTTTGCCGTTACCAAGTAAGCAGCATTCAAAGGAGATTATAATGGTGTTTTACCCAACGCTTGAATTACAGAACTAACCCTACATCTAAGGAAGACATATATTGCTTTCGGTTTATTTGAATAGGGACAAGTATGTCACATAAACACATGTTACATACTACAACATTTTAGCCGGAGCTAATTCTCAACGTCCATCCCTAGTGAGCCTTTACAAAAATTAAACAATACACAATAAACAAAATAATACAATATAAAACAATATCAACATAGCATACAATCAGTGGTCACATATTTGACTTCTGATTAAAGTGTCTTTGAGTTTGTGTTTAGAAATAACCCAGTTTGACTCTCCTTTAAGTTCAGTGGCCTTTGTGCCTTGTACAGAGAAAACTGATTGTCCAAACAAAGAATTGCGTCTCGGAATCTGACCGTTCCCGTTCTGAGCTCCTCTAGTCCTTGAACCCCCAACCCTGAGAGCAACTATGCAATCACTCAAGACCTGTGGGGCTTGATGATTTAAACATTTATGCATCAGCTTCAACAAAGAAAATTTGATAAAGTTTGCTAAATCTAACTTCCTTAGACTAATACAATGATGTGACCTAATGGGTTTCCTATCTAAGATTTTAACAGCTCTGTTATAGATCATTTGAACTGGCTTAAGTGTAGTAACAACAAATGCACTAACTTATATGCGAGAAGATCATGGCATGCATGAAAGTGTGAGCAGCATGAAACGGCAGGCAGTCCCTGATTAGTCTGAATGCATAAAGATTTGCTTTGGCAACTCGACATATTTTTTTAATATCACTGTCAAATTTAAGTTGAGAGTCAAGGCCCAGGTATTTGACCTCTTGAGACCTGCTGGATCTTTTGCCCATTTATCCATAAATTTAGTTAATCTGGAATGGACTTGAATCTTGAGGCAAAGCAAATAGACATAGTCTTTTTAACATTCAATGTCAGACCTGCATGTTGAAACCACACCGCTGCATCTTGCAGATGTTTTGTAAGTTCATCAGAAACTGCCTGCACACTTCTCCCTCGCACATAAACCTCGCATTTGAAATCCTGCTGTGGGACATGAGTCTGGCAAATCATTAATATACAATGTAAAAAGCAAGGGCCCAAGAATGGAACCTTGCGGTACTCCTGTGTTCATTTTTAAAAATGTGGACATTTCATTATTAATATTGAAATATTATATCCCCTGTAATACTGGGGATCCCCTCACGTCACACTCCAGGATTCCCGAGTAACGCTTCTCAATCAATGAATACTGTGATATAAGACCTCAGATCTCACAATACATTTTATTGATGATAATGCAAACTATATAGACAGTTAAGCAGATGTAAAATATGAACGAACGCTCAAGGTTTCACGCGGTTTCCCTCAGAAATCTGTTAAAGAAAAGAAAACACATTACGTGGCTCAGCGCACTAACAGTGACAGCGATTAAAAGACAAACTCACATCTTACTGATGCAAACTATATACAGACAGATGAGGATATGAACGCAAGTTACAGAACAAGAAAAAGTGCATGTTATATATATATAAAACATTAACGTCTTTTATTGCGTCAAGATATTAAATTATTAAATTCGGCATCTAATTAATACAATATATTACTGCATATTATGTACATTTAAGCAGATGAGCCTCACAAACCACAAAGTTTCACCAAATTTAACCTTTTTATTTTTTTTTTTCCGTAAAAAGAAAACCAAGCGCAGTGATTTTATGTTTAATATTTGCCTAAGATCCTTTAGGGACCGTCTGCAAATTTACCTCAAAACGAAACGTAGTACAATAATATATTCAAATTAATCAGTTTACAATAAATTAATAATTTGCTCAAACTGACTAAATATACATGGCCAATAACTTATTTCTCTTTATATGGACACTACACAAATATTTTTTTAAGAAAAAATTACAATACTTAAAAAACTTTTTTTTTTAAATGAGGGTTTTTCGTGTTCAAATGTTGTATGTTGCTAGTGACCAGACTGACTTGCTACAGTTGAAATTTTGCCAATATCTTCCTCACTGTATATACAGTATATAATAACTCATAAGAAATTACTGTAATTCACATAATTTTTATTTTATTATGTTCCAAAGGTTGTAGCACATTCCTAGTGACTAGACTGACATACTATAGGTACATTTTTGCTAATACCTCCCTTGCTTTACATAAAGTACATCAATATTTTATAATACAACCTTTGGAACATGAAAAATCCCTTTTAGGGTCTTACAGATTTTGTTTTGTTTTAAATAATTGTGAATGGCACATACACTATAAGGCAGATATTAGCAATTTACATGAACTATGTAACTAACAACATACTATATCCTGTGAAACATGAACAAATCCCTTTGGGTAAATGTTTTTTTTTTAAAGAAATGTTTGTACTGTACGTAATGTAAGGGAGATATTGGCTAAATCTAACCTGTAGTAAGTCAGTCTTGTATCTAGCCATGTACTACAACTTAATTAAAATATTGATAAAAATGTGATGATATATAAATAATAGTATAAATAAAAACACTGGCTGGTATTGTAATAGTACTAACTAATCTTTGTTTTATTTCCAACTTTGACAAATAAATTTTGACCTGTAAATAATGTAATGTTTACTTGTAATATAAAACTGCATCACAAGAGTCTGTGAAAGGAGTTGATGTAAGTGAGTAACAGTCTTATGTAATTAGTACATCTGATGATGACGATGCTGTCATTCGTTTATTTATAGTCCGTTTCCTCGAAGGTCAAGAGAACTTGTTTACATCTGTGAAACGTGTGTTTTGGTGAACTATCTTGAGCTAAAAGACAACCTAAAGATCAAAACTGAGATGTTTAATGCTGCACAATAATGCAATTCAGGGAAATTCATCTGGCAACGGCATTCTGGGAAATGAAGTGTTCTGCAGTACTCTCGCTATAGTCACGTGTATTTCTATAGCTCTTTATGCAATACAGAGCAGCCTCAAACATTAAAAGAACTGTGTTAATAATGCAAAATTGGTCAGTTATGAGTGACTTCAGTTCTGCAGAAGAGATCCATTCAGTTCAGTTCAATAATGAAACTTTAAAAACACAATAGAAAGTCATCAGTAGAGTCTGATGGTTCAAGCGTGGTTGCAGGAGTTTGTGGTTGATAAAGTGTTTGAACAGATGTTTGTGAGGATGAATCTGTGTGTGTGTGTGTGTGTGATGGTTTGAGATCTTTAATGGAAAGCTTTTGAAATGTCTTCTGACCACAGTGATGTCACTGCCAGGAAAGAACACCTCCACACACACACACACACACACACACACTACTTCTCGTTTCCCTCGAGAAGTTCAGTGTCACCACCGGTTAGTGTTTGTAAATCATTACGCAAGTGTCTTTTATTACAAAATAAAGCGTTTTCAATCATCCTCTGCCTGTTCTCATGAGTGTGATCCATAAATCATGAGATGTTGTTTGATAAAGTCTCTTAAAGGGCCAGCAGCCGGTTTTGCTGTAGGCTAGTGTTCATGTGGTTTTGGATCAAATGGTTTGCATTAAAATCGTGATTGAAGTTGGTGACGCAAATATGTTTTTAATTGAATTCAGTGCAGTCTGTATGCATCTCCGTTTTAACTCGAGGATGTCTGGCTGTGTTATCAGCGCTGATAAAGAGTCGTTTCTGATTCTGGTGAATCGGACACACCTTCAGATCTGTGTGTTTGTGATCTCGGACAGGTTTGGACACGATAAGGGCTCAGCTCGCAGACATTCCTTCGGTCTGAGGAGTTTTACAGCAGGATGACGAGGATCGGGTCGGAGTTTCCTCGTGAGCGTCCGTGAGAACAGAACCAATCATGGCCCAGAGGGTCAGTTTTGACTTTGATCTGGTCCCTGATTTCGAGTAAGTGTCTTTTTACTGTTTCCATTCTTTCTTCTGCACTTCCTGTGTGTTCTGGGTGTGTTCGCTCAGTGTGTGTGAGTCATTTACATACTAAAGGTTTTTTTTGTTGCTTCAAGCAGCATATTAAACATGAATATACCGTACTGGCTAAATGTTTGTGGTCAGTAAGTGTTTTTTTCCTTAATGCTTTTATTCATCAAGTAGGCATTAACTTGATCAAAAGTGACATTAGTAAAAAATTTAGAAACACTTCACTTGAAGCTTTTACATGTAATGCATTTAAAAAAAAAAATAATTTGCCTGATAATGCAATTTATAACTCATTGTGCGATCTTATGAGTAATCATAACCACCTATCTATTCACTGTAACACGTTTTAAATGTATAATGCATTAAAACACACATTTGAAAATATAATGCTTTTTAAATGTGGTTACAATTATGTAAAGATGTAATGCGTTACAGTGTGTGTTATGAATAGCTTTATAATGCGTTCTACATAAAGGCTTCAAGTAAATTTGTTACAAGTATAAAAAAGCTCTGCTAATAATCAGTAAATCATCATATTTTCATGATTTCTGAAGATCATGTGACACTGAAGACTGGAGGAATGATGCTGAAAATACAGCGGAGCATCATTTAAATAAATTACACTTTAACAGAGATTCACACAGAAAACATCTGATTTACATTAGAATAATATTTCACTGTTTTACTGTATTTTTGATCAAATAAATGCAGCCTTGTTGAGCGTTCGCTGATTGTTCTGTGTTTTTATTCATCAGGAGTCCAGCAGATGAGGATGGGGTTCATGATTCATTCAGTCAACTGATCCAGGAACAGTCTCACGACCTTCATGATGTCATAGAGATGACCCCATTTGACCTGGAGGAGGAGAGCAGAGGTCAGATCTCACCGCAGCTCATTCTTAGACAGGAAGTGACATCAGACAGGAATCTGACAGCGCTGTGTGTGTTTCAGATGACGTGGAGTGTGAGGAGTCTCCGGTGTACCAGCGGTCTGACAGCGACGGGCCGCAGCAGACGGATCATCTGATTGGAGAACGCTGGTCATCTGACACGCTCAAGGTCCTGTCCTCCATGCCCAGCCGCACCATCGGTCAGTGTGCGATTTTATCGATTCATTAAAGTGTAATGTTTTGCCATAACTTAATTTTTAAGATACCGATGAATCACGACTTTGAATAGAAATATTACCAAACGTTAGAATTAGACACTTTGAAAATATTCCAATGCTAACGGTAAAGAGAAAAGAGCGATGCAATGTGATTAACTATATATAGATTTTTTGGAGAGATTCGTTTAACATTTACATCATGCGCACTGCACTTGGAATATATATATATATATATTTTTTTTTTTAACTATAGTGTTATTAAAGAAAAAGTTACTTGAAGGTTGACTAGTAAAAAAATAAAAATTAAAAAAATTACAAAAATTGAGATTTAATTTTTTTTGCTGAATTGCCCAGCCTTAGTATTTTTTTTGTTTTTTTTGCTAAAACTTAAAGGAGAGTCATATTATGCCCCTTTATTTGCAATATTTAACATAAATCTCAGGTGTCCCCAGAATGTGTCAGTGAAGTGTAGAGCTGAAACAACGAATCGATTTAATCGATAAAAATCGATTATTAAAATAGTTGTCAACTAATTTAGTCATCGATTCGTTGCTAAATAACTTTTATTTGCCGTAAGCGGCTCATTTCGTGCATATTTCAAATCTGCGGTGACCAAAGTGTGGCAGTAATGAGCCACCGGAGGTTTTACTCAGCCAGTACAGCAGGAGAAGTAGCGAATAGCCAATAGCTGGCCTCGTTTTATGTCACGTGCTTCCCCGAGCAGCGTCTCTGCAGATGTGGGAGACTGGGAGTACTTTACTTTGAGCCTTCAAAACAGAAGAGTAACCTGTAAACTCTGCACTACTGAACTGTTTAAGGGGACGTTCACATATCGCGTCTTTTGCGCGCTCAAGTTCATTATTTCCAACACCGCACCGCATCGAGTTAAAAACATCTCAACTTTTCAGAATGCTGCAAGCGCACCGCGGGTCATGTGACAAGAACTAACCAATCAGCTTCATCCTTTCCCGTAACAACGTTAAAAGCTCAGTCAAGATGAAAGGAACAGCTGATCATAGTTGTATATGGATTTCCATTTTGAAATAAATTTAGTAGCAGAGCTACTGCAAGCGATTTTTGAGCTGCAAATCCATTTATCCTTTGCTGAAATTTCCGCGTCTTCAAGGAGAGAGCACGTCATGGTTGCTTAGCAAAGGCAGACGCCTCAGGGGCGCTTCTGCGCGAGCGCTTTGGAAAGAAGGAGAAAGCGGTGCGCCTAGCGTTTTCCACGCGTTTTTAGGCACGATATGTGAACGGCCCCTAAGACTTTCATTTGTGCAGATTCTCCAGTACAATGTTGTTTGCAAATGTTTAGTCGTAAAAGCTGATAACATTGCTTTTTAACAGTTAACATTTAAAGCTTTACAAACATGTTCTGTGATCAGTTTGTCGTTTACCAGTTCATAATTCAGTCGTGCAGCCTAATTATGACTGAATGAGAGAGGTAAATGTTTAAAGATATTTGAAATGCACTTTTTTTCTAAGTATTCACTGCTCTTTTTCACACAGCAGGTTTTTTTGTGTGTGACTGTCCAATTTTTTTTTCTGGACAACCTTCTGATGGATTTTACTTTAAATTGTGAGTTCCATTTAGGTTTCATGCCACTGGCACTTTTTTCGAAGGATTGTTTACAATTTCACAGCAAAAGCTATAAAGGTTTTTCCCAGTAAATAATAAAATACAATACACTGCAATTTTATTCTGTTTTATCCTTATTCTTCGTGAAAATATGTTCTGAAAGATTCCTTAATAAGCTTTGTTCGGGATGTTAAACTACTTTAGGAGCTCTATGGACTGCCATGGTGAAAACATTATTTTAAATCTCCTTGTGAAATTTGCTAGAGTATGGGTCAGTGTTCGGATTGCAGAAGAGTTCGACAAAGGATTACTAACACAATAAAACAACTCCAGGTATATTTTTGATTAGGATATGACAGTGCAAAATGGTTAAAATCTCTTAAATCTATGCTGAATGATAAAGACCATTTATTAATAATTTACTTGGGGAAAAAATGAAAAAAACTAAAATATAAGTACATAAACCGATTAATCGATTAATCGTAAAAATAATCGACAGATTAATCGATTATCAAAATAATCGTTAGTTGCAGCCCTAGTGAAGTGTCAGCTCAGAATACCACACACATCAAATATTATATCATTTAAAAAAAAAAAAGCCTATTTTGAGCGGAAGCAGAAACACGCAGTTTTTCGCGCCTGTCTCTTTAAATGCAAATGAGCTGCTGTGCCCCGCCCCTTTTCCAGAATAGAGCTGCACCATTACAGCTGGTACCTGCTAAAAAAACATCTGTTTTGGTTTTGATTATCATGTTTATCGTTCTGAAATGATGTGTTTTAAAGCATATTAGTTTAAACTTTTGAGAGATGGTTTTCTAAGTGCACACATCTGAAAGAAAGCAGCTGTCAGTGAGTACTAAACTAAGTTCTTTACTCGTTAATCTTGTTCTCGTTGCTTTAGTTGGTAGATCCACTGGGGACCTGATTATTAAAACCTGGAGAAGTCAGATTTCCATGACATGTCAGTTTAAATGAAAATATAAAAATAAAAACTATAAATGTCAATGAATGCATAAACGTATATAAATAATTTTGCACATTCACTGAAATTTTCTTGCTTTAACATTTGTAACTTATGATGATTTTATTTCCCGATGCATCTGGAAATGAAATATCTTTGCTGTGTAGTAGGGCTGCACGATATTGGGAAAAAATGACATTGCGATATTTTATTTTTCTGCGATATATATTGCGATATGACATCTAATCAAATATTTTCTTACAAATAAAAATGGGGTGAGCTCACTTACAGTCTCATTTTAAATGATTTAAACATCAACGCCATCGTGTCAATTGATTAATATGCGCGAGGGAGAGAGAGCAAGACAGCGCTCGTGTTGTTTGAAGACGGTCTCTCTCTCCTTCTCTCTCTCTCTCTCTCTCTCTCTCTTTCTCCTTCTCTCTCTCTCTCTCTCTCTCTCTCTCTCGCACTCTCAAATTCAAATGAGCTTTATTGGCATGACTTGTATAGTATTGCCAAAGCATTGGCCGTTACATAGGCAATGAACAAATAATCAATAAAATCATTCAGTAAACAAAAGCATGAATATATATAAAAAAAACAACAACATATTTTTGTATATTTGTATCAACATTCAGACTTTAGTTTTGTCCACTGGCTGACTCTCGTAGTTTGTGGCAGGCTGTTACATACTTTGCTGCTGTTGTGATTGAGATTGAGTTTTCTCCCAGAATATGATTTAGTTTCTCTGAATTTGGTAATGCCATAAAATGTGGTTCTAGATGTCGGAATCTGGTGAAATAGTGTGCTCTAATGCTGTGATAGTGATCACAGTGAATGAAGAAGTGTTCTTATGTCTCTGGCTCTCTCTGAGAGCACAGTGAACACAGTTTCTGCTCTCTCTCTCTCTCTCTCTCTCTCCCTCTGTCTCTCTCTCTCTCTCTCTCTGTCTCTCTCTCCCTCTGTTTCTTTTTTTTAACCCTTGATGTTTCCAGATGATCTCAGTTGACTCTCTTTGATCAGGTCGCAGCCGTGGCGCGATCATCTCTCAGTACTGTAACCGCACCATGCAGCTGCGCAGACGCAGACAGAGCAGACCCTCCATCCAGCACTTCCCTCGATCCGCACGGCCCAGCATCCGCGGATACGGCGTGGAAACAGACACAGCCGGTTTTGAGGAAGACGGTGAAAGCACTGAAATCACACACGTGACCCTGGAGCACAAAACCAGTCATAAAGATCCAGATTATGAAATTGAGATTTATGCATCATCTGGAAGCTGAATAAATTGGTGATGTCTGGTTTGGCTATTGCTATAAATATAGCTGTGCTACTGATGACTGCTTCTGTGCTGCAGGGACACAGATGATGCCTGAAACATCTTAAACTGTGCCGTGCTGATCTCTGTGATGACTCTGACTCTGTGTGTTTGTAGAGAATAAGAGGGAGCGTTTGGTCAATAATCTGCAGAATCTGTCAGCCAGTGATCGCGTGCGTATGTTGAGAGCGATGCCACTGAGTCTCTCAGAGAAGAAAGAGCTCAGGTAAATACAGTGATACACACTCCACACCTGCTATTGTGTGTGATCTACATGTCCTGCAGCGCTGCTGAGTATACCACAAAACAACTCCTATTTGGTTTAGGGTCTGAATAGAACCTGATGCAACACAAAATGTGCGGTTTATCATAAGGAACAAAATAATTATTATACAGTATTTTTAATTTACAAAATAATGCAAAGGCAACAAATAGAGATGAGTGGTGGAGTTCAACTGCTGTGAGTTGATTCTTATTTGAATGAATCATTAAAATGACGTTTTGTTTAGATTGTTTGCTCCAACTGGATTTCCGTCACGGTAAACAGAATAAAAACAGAATCATGTTGAAACATCAGTGTTTACTGAGTTCCTGATTTCTTCTGATATTGTGTTTTTCAGGATGTTGGTGTTGAATAAAGCCGAACACTCGGTGTCTCAGAGTCAGATTCCCTGCTGCAGTCAGCTCAAGTATTACATCATCATTGTGAGTCCAAAACATGCTTCTCTGTTTTAGGACTTCAGCTGAAACTTAGTGAAAATAAGAAATGTTGCATTGACAGCTAGCTGAAATAAATGTTTTTTTTTTTTAATTTATTTGTTTCACAACGACAAAAAAAGTTGCTACTTTATTTTTTAAGAACAGTAGTTTCATTCTGTATATAGCCTGTATTTGTCATGAAGTGTGCGGCTGTCTTTTTCTTTGGGTCTTTGAGATTCAGCCATTGGTCAGTGATTGATGTTTTAGTGTGTGTGTGCGTGTGTGTGTGTGTGTGCGTGCATGTGCGTGCATGCGTGCGTGCGAGTAAAGGTGTGTGTATCCCTTTTTTCGCTTTACTTCACTTTTAAATAGCTCAAAAGCACCCTGCACATTTTACTTTCACTTTTGAATTGGCATCAGTTCAGCATCAATTGCTTGAATGCAACAACAAAATACAACGTCAAACTTACTTTAGCCTATTTATAAAACATAGAACTTTTATTAACAAAAGAAATAAAAATACACCATGCTATAGGGCAGGCTATGACAAATAAAGTATGTGAAGTTTAAATAGGTATACAAAACTGGAAATAAGTAAACATATAATATATTCTCAATTAAATAAGAAACGAATGTTTAAGTGTGTGTGTGCAAGTGTGCAAGCGTGTGTGTGCAAGCGTGTGTGTAGTTGTGCGTGAGTGTGTGTTTGTTTTTGCTTATGTGAATGCATGTGTGTTTGTTTTTGTGTGTGTGTGTGTGTGTGTGTATCAGGGTATTAAGGGTAGTTTTGTGGTGTTGTTTCACAGGTGTGTAGTGGAGCGTGTTAGAGATAACCGTGTGTGCTGTTAGTTTTGAATGGTTATACACTGTGTGTCAGATGAGCAGATGTACTTTAGTACTGAAGACAATACAAGCTCTCTGACATTCAGTTCAGGTTCAGAGTTGCTTTATTGGCATCAGCTGAACACTTGCATTAAAGTGAGACGTGCTGCAACATGTCACAGTGGAAATGGATCAAAATAAACTGTTAGTATTGAACATTAAAAAAAAAAAAACAAGATATGAAAATTTAGCAAATTATATTATATTAAAGTTTTGTTAATATTTTGAATTCAATACTTTTTTTATTATATTTTGTTTAATTTTAGTTTTAGTAATTGTGTTGTTTTTTTGTCTCATTTATTATTATTATTTATATAATATATATAAGTATTTATGTATTAATTTTATTTAGTTTTAGTTATTGCAGTACTTCAACTGAAACTTTCTTCAAATGTGAGAAAGTAACATTCTCGACAACATTTATCAAGCACTCCAAGCAACAAAGCGTTTTTTAACCTTTAACCCCAGCCTCAGAGGAGACAACAAGGCAGTGGATTTAATGAATTATTTACTCTATGTTGCTGCTGCCTCACAGATCTAAAAATCTAAAAAATCACGATAAACATGATAATCAGAAACAAAATAGCAGCAGCTCATTTGCATTTAAAGAGATAGGCACGAAAAACAGCGTGTTTGTGATGTGTCTGTCAGGCGCTGAGGCACGGCTGGTACGGCTGGCTCTCGTTCCTGTCCTCGCTGCAGCTGTGGCAGACGGCTCTGAAGTGTGTCGGCGGCCGCTTCGGGACAGGGGTCCTCTCGTATTTCGTCTTCCTCAGAACGCTCCTCTTCTTCAACGTCTTCCTGTTCCTGGTCACGGGTTTGTTGCTGGTGGTTCCTCAGGCCATCGCTCATCCAGATCATGACCAGAATGTCACTGTCAGGAGCACATGGGGCCTGGAGGTGCTCACGGGTGCTGTAAGTGCATTAATAAACACACAATTACATATTTACATTTAGGCATTTAGCAGACGCTTTTATACGAAGAGACTTACAAATGAGCACAATAAAAGCAATAATGCAAGTCTCAATTAGCCTAATGCAGTATGCATGCTTTTTTAAATATTATTAATACAAAGAAAATAAGTAGTTAGAATAGAAATAGAATAGAGAGTGCAAGTGTTAGAGGGCCATTTCCATAATAAATACAAAGAAAATGAGTAGTTAGAATAGAAATAGAATAGAGTGCAAGTGTTAGAGGGCCATTTCTATAATAAATAAAAAGAAAATAAGTAGTTAGAATAGAAATAGAATAGAGAATGCAAGTGTTAGGGGGCCATTTCTATAATAAATACAAAGAAAATGAGTAGTTAGAATAGAAATAGAATAGAGAATGCAAGTGTTAGGGGGCCATTTCTATAATAAATACAAAGAAAATGAGTAGTTAGAATAGAAATAGAATAGAGAATGCAAGTGTTAGAGGGCCATTTCTATAATAATAAAAAAAGTAGTTAGAATTGAAATATAATAGAGAGTGCAAGTGTTAGGGGGCCATTTCCATAATAAATACAAAGAAAATGAGTAGTTAGAATAGAAATAGAATAGAGTGCAAGTAATAGAGGGCCTATTCTATAATAAATAAAAAAAATTAGTTAGAATAGAAATATAATAGAGAGTGCAAGTGTTCGAGGACTATTTCTATAATAAATAAAAATAAAATAAGTAGTTAGAATAGAAATAGAATAGAGAGTGCAAGTGTTAGAGGGCCATTTCTATAAAAAATAAAAATGTTTTTAGAACAGAAATATAATAGACAGTGCAAGTGTTAGAGGACTATTTCTATAATAAATAAAAAGAAAATAAGTAGTTAGAATAGAAATAGAATAGAGAGTGAAAGTGTTAGAGGGCCATTTCTATAAAAAATAAAAATGTTTTTAGAACAGAAATATAATAGACAGTGCGAGTGTTAGAGGACTATTTCTATAATAAATAAAAAGAAAATAAGTAGTTAGAATAGAAATAGAATTGAGTGCAAGTGTTAGAGGGCCATTTCTATAATAAATAAAAAGAAAAGTAGTTAGAATAGAAATACAATAGAGAGTGCAAGTGTTAGAGGGCCATTTCCATAATAAATACAAAGCAAATGAGTAGTTAGAATATAAATAGAATAGAGTGCAAGTGTTAGAGGGCCATTTCTATAATAAATACAAAGAAAATGAGTAGTTAGAATAGGAATAGAATAGAGTGCAAGTGTTAGAGGGCCATTTCTATAATAAATACAAAGAAAATGAGTAGTTAGAATAGAAATAGAATAGAGAGTGCAAGTGTTAGGGGGCCATTTCTATAATAAATACAAAGAAAATGAGTAGTTAGAATATAAATAGAATAGAGAATGCAAGTGTTAGAGGGCCATTTCTATAATAATAAAAAAAGTAGTTAGAATTGAAATATAATAGAGAGTGCAAGTGTTAGGGGGCCATTTCTATAATAAATACAAAGAAAATGAGTAGTTAGAATAGAAATAGAATAGAGAATGCAAGTGTTAGAGGGCCATTTCTATAATAATAAAAAAAGTAGTTAGAATTGAAATATAATAGAGAGTGCAAGTGTTAGGGGGCCATTTCCATAATAAATACAAAGAAAATGAGTAGTTAGAATAGAAATAGAATAGAGTGCAAGTAATAGAGGGCCTATTCTATAATAAATAAAAAAAATTAGTTAGAATAGAAATATAATAGAGAGTGCAAGTGTTCGAGGACTATTTCTATAATAAATAAAAATAAAATAAGTAGTTAGAATAGAAATAGAATAGAGAGTGCAAGTGTTAGAGGGCCATTTCTATAAAAAATAAAAATGTTTTTAGAACAGAAATATAATAGACAGTGCAAGTGTTAGAGGACTATTTCTATAATAAATAAAAAGAAAATAAGTAGTTAGAATAGAAATAGAATAGAGAGTGAAAGTGTTAGAGGGCCATTTCTATAAAAAATAAAAATGTTTTTAGAACAGAAATATAATAGACAGTGCGAGTGTTAGAGGACTATTTCTATAATAAATAAAAAGAAAATAAGTAGTTAGAATAGAAATAGAATTGAGTGCAAGTGTTAGAGGGCCATTTCTATAATAAATAAAAAGAAAAGTAGTTAGAATAGAAATACAATAGAGAGTGCAAGTGTTAGAGGGCCATTTCCATAATAAATACAAAGCAAATGAGTAGTTAGAATATAAATAGAATAGAGTGCAAGTGTTAGAGGGCCATTTCTATAATAAATACAAAGAAAATGAGTAGTTAGAATAGGAATAGAATAGAGTGCAAGTGTTAGAGGGCCATTTCTATAATAAATACAAAGAAAATGAGTAGTTAGAATAGAAATAGAATAGAGAGTGCAAGTGTTAGGGGGCCATTTCTATAATAAATACAAAGAAAATGAGTAGTTAGAATATAAATAGAATAGAGTGCAAGTGTTAGATGGCCATTTCTATAATAAATACAAAGAAAATGAGTAGTTAGAATAGGAATAGAATAGAGTGCAAGTGTTAGGGGGCCATTTCTATAATAAATAAAAAGAAAATAAGTAGTTAGAATAGAAATAGAATAGAGAGTGAAAGTGTTAGAGGGCCATTTCTATAAAAAATAAAAATGTTTTTAGAACAGAAATATAATAGACAGTGCGAGTGTTAGAGGACTATTTCTATAATAAATAAAAAGAAAATAAGTAGTTAGAATAGAAATAGAATAGAGAGTGCAAGTGTTAGGGGGCCATTTCTATAATAAATACAAAGAAAATGAGTAGTTAGAATAGAAATAGAATAGAGTGCAAGTGTTAGAGGGCCATTTCTATAATAAATACAAAGAAAAGTAGTTAGAATAGAAATACAATAGAGAGTGCAAGTGTTAGAGGGCCATTTCCATAATAAATACAAAGCAAATGAGTAGTTAGAATATAAATAGAATAGAGTGCAAGTGTTAGAGGGCCATTTCTATAATAAATACAAAGAAAATGAGTAGTTAGAATAGGAATAGAATAGAGTGCAAGTGTTAGAGGGCCATTTCTATAATAAATACAAAGAAAATGAGTAGTTAGAATAGAAATAGAATAGAGAGTGCAAGTGTTAGGGGGCCATTTCTATAATAAATACAAAGAAAATGAGTAGTTAGAATAGAAATAGAATAGAGAATGCAAGTGTTAGGGGGCCATTTTTATAATAAATATAAAGTAAGTAGTTAGAATAGAAATGGAAGAGAGTGCAAGTGTTAGAGGGTAATTTTATAATAAGTAAATAAGTAGTTAGAATAGAAATAGAGAGTGCAAGTTTTAGAGAGTAATTTTTATAATAAAAAGAAAAGTAGTTATAATAGAAATTGAATAGAGAGTGCAAATGTTAGAGGTTTAAGTGTTTTTGTTTTAATTAAAAAGAAAACCCAATAGAATTAGAATAGAGTTCTAGAGTTAGAGGGTCAAATAAGGATGGAACAGATGTGTTTAGCTGTTTCTTGAAGATGGTTTAGGACTTAGCTGCTGGGATTGAGTTGAGCAGCTCATTCCACCAGGAGGGAACAGTTAATGTGGAAGTCTGTGAAAGTGATTTTCTGCTAATCGAGGTGAAGCAATCAGTGAGATTCACGTTTTCTCTGTAAAACTCTGTTAAAGTGTAATGTATTTCTGTGATGCTCCGCTGTATTTTCAGTATCATTACACCAGTCTTCAGTGTCACATGATCTTCAGAAATCATGAAAATATGATTTACTGCTCAAGACATATTTAGACTGTAGGTGGACCTTGACTTTTATTTGATGCTGTAAGCGATATGCTTCACAATCACACTTCTCTCTCTCTCAGGGTTATTTCTCACACTCTCTGCTGTATTACGGATACTATAGTAATAAAATGCTACAGACGGGTCACAGCTGCTCTGCACCCAGGAATGGGACGTCCTGTAGTTCTGGTCTGTCTTATAACATGCCTCTCGTTTACTTCTTCACCATCGGCGCCGCTTTCTTCATCACCTGCATCATCCTCGTCTACAGGTGAGGCTCTCTTGAAAGCGTTGTTTATGTTTTTTTTTTGGTTTAATATTAAGTTTTATTTAACTATTATAACTCTGGCAATGGTCTGCCGTCTAGATGAGCTGGACT
The DNA here is from genome assembly GCF_963082965.1 of Carassius carassius. Classification (NCBI taxonomy): domain Eukaryota; kingdom Metazoa; phylum Chordata; class Actinopteri; order Cypriniformes; family Cyprinidae; genus Carassius; species Carassius carassius. The sequence continues at coordinate 396,589 of NC_081798.1, read as the reverse complement.
GATCCTCTGTGTTTCTGTTTTCCAGCATGTCGAAGTCGTTCGGTCAGAGTTTCCGCATCGATAAATCTAAAGGCCTGTTGACCATAAAGGTCTTCAGCTCTTGGGACTTTAAAGTCATCAAGAAAAGCTCAGTGAAACTGCAGCGGGCAAACATCAGCACACAGCTGAAGGTCAGAACTCATATTATCCACATATGACTCGCATGTACACTTATGATCCATGTATAACACACATGCACACAGGTATGATCAGTGTATGAGACCAATGCACACATATGATTGAAATGACATGCATACACACACATATAATCCATTTATGACACACATACACACACGTATGATCCAAGTATGGAACACATGCACACGTATGACTGATTTATAACACTCATACACATACATATGACCAATGTTTGACACAAATGCACACATATGATTGATATATGGCGTGCATGCACAAAAGTATAATTCATGTATGAAATGCATAAACCCATGTATGATCCATGTATGATACATGCACATGTACGTTTGATTTATAACATGCATACACACACGATCCATGAATGACACACATACACATGTATGATCCATGTTTGACATGTATGCACACATATGATTGATATGACATGCACACACACACACACACACACGTATGATCCATGTATGACACACACACACACATATGTATGATCCATGTATGACATGCGCACACACACACACACACACACACATGTGATTCATGTATGACATGCGCACACACACACACACACACACACACGTGATTCATGTATGACATGCATACACACACACACACACACACACAATTCAATTCAAGTTTATTTGTATAGCGCTTTTTACAATACAAATCGTTACAAAGCAACTTTACAGAAAATTATGTTTCTACAATATTTAGTAGTAGCTAGTAATTTGTACACGTTTGACAGGATTTTAGAAAAATAAAATTAATAATAATACAAGACGTAGTCAGCTAGATGATGAACTATCAATATTATTTATTAATAGTAATTATATGATGCAGTCACACATGTAGCAATAATTGTTAGTTCTGTTGTTGATTCAGGGTTAGCATCATCTGGGGTCCTCTGAGGGTCAGCATCATCTCTTCTCAGGTGTTCTGGATCCAGACTGGAGCTTGTGTAAATCCAAGTTACCACGGGATGTAAATCCCGTGGCAAAACATAGAAACAAAATAGAGACATCATTAGCATAGCTGCTGAAACTGAAGTAAAATTAGTTTAACCCAAGCTAAATAATAAAAATGCAGATGCAACTACACTCACAATTTAAGAGATACATTATTCGAATGCTTGGCGAAAGAGATGCGTTTTTAATCTAGATTTAAACAGAGAGAGTGTGTCTGAACCCCGAACATTATCAGGAAGGCTATTCCAGAGTTTGGGAGCCAAATGTGAAAAAGCTCTACCTCCTTTAGTGGACTTTGCTATCCTAGGAACTACCAAAAGTCCAGTGTTTTGTGACCTTAGGGTGCGTGATGGGTTGTAGCGTGGTAGAAGGCTAGTTAGGTACGCAGGAACTAAACCATTTAGGGCCTTATAGGTAAGTAATGATAATTTGTAACTGATACAGAACTTAATAGGTAGCCAGTGCAGAGACTGTAAAATTGGGGTAATATGATCATATTTTCTTGACCTGGTAAGGACTCTAGCTGCTGCATTTTGGACGACCTGTAGCTTGTTTATTGCAGAAGCAGGACAACCACCTAGAAGTGCATTACAATAGTCCAGTCTAGAGGTCATGAATGCATGAACTAGCTTTTCTGCATCAGAAACAGATAACATGTTTCGTAGCTTGGCAATGTTTCTAAGATGGAAGAATGCAGTTTTTGTAACATTGGAAATATGATTTTCAAAAGACAAGTTGCTGTCTAATATAACACCCAGATTTCTGACTGTAGAGGAAGTAACAGTACATCCGTCTAGTTGCAGATTGTAATCTACAAGATTCTGTGGTCCAATAATTAATATCTCTGTCTTATCCGAATTTAATTGGAGAAAATTATTTGTCATCCAATCTTTTACATTTTTAACACACTCTGTTAGCTTAGATAATTGGGAAGTTTCATCTGGTCTCGTTGAGATATATAGCTGAGTATCATCAGCATAACAGTGGAAGCTTATTCCGTATTTTCTAATAATATTACCAAGAGGCAACATGTATATTGAAAATAGAAGGGGACCTAGGACGGATCCTTGTGGCACTCCATATTTTACTGATGATAAATGAGATGACACCCCATTTAAGTAAACAAAATGGTAGCGATCGGACAGGTAGGATCTAAACCATCTTAGAGCCTGCCCTTGAATACCTGTATAGTTTTGTAATCGATCTATGAGTATGTCATGATCTATGGTGTCGAACGCAGCACTAAGATCAAGTAAGACTAGAAATGAGATGCAGCCTTGATCTGACGCAAGGAGCAGGTCATTTGTAATTTTAACAAGTGCAGTTTCTGTGCTATGGTGGGGCCTGAAACCTGACTGAAATTCTTCATACAGATCATTTTTATGCAGGAAGGTGCTCAATTGAGCAGACACAACTTTTTCTAATATTTTAGACATAAATGGAAGATTTGAAATAGGCCTATAATTTGCCAGTACACTAGGATCTAGTTTTGGTTTCTTAATAAGAGGCTTGATAACTGCCAGCTTGAATGGTTTTGGGACGTGACCTAAAGATAACGACGAGTTAATGATATTGAGAAGCGGTTCTTCGGCTACAGGTAACAGCTCTTTTAGTAATTTAGTGGGTACAGGATCTAATAAACATGTTGTTGGTTTAGATACAGTGATAAGTTTATTTAGCTCTTCCTGTCCTATATTTGTAAAGCACTGCAGTTTATCTTTGGGTGCGATGGATGAAACTGAAGTGTTAGACGCTGTAGAATCTACATTCGCTATTGTATTTCTAATGTTATCTATTTTATCAGTGAAGAAATTCATAAAGTCATTACTATTTAACGTTGGTGGAATATTTGAATCAGGTGGCGTCTGGTAATTTGTTAATTAAGCCACTGTGCTAAATAAAAACCTTGGATTGTTTTGGTTATTTTCTATGAGTTTGTGGATATGCTCTGCCCTAGCAGTTTTTAGAGCCTGTCTATAGCTGGACATACTGTTTTTCCATGTAATTTTAAAAACTTCCAAGTTAGTTTTTCTCCATTTGCGTTCAAGACTACGAGTTACTTTCTTGAGAGAGTGAGTATTACTGTTATACCATGGCACAGTACGTTTTTCTCTAACCTTTTTCAATTTGATGGGGGCAACAGCTTCTAATGTATTAGAGAAAATAGTGCCCATGTTGTCAGTAATTTCGTCTAGTTCATGTGTATTTTTGGGTACAAATAGCAGTTAAGATAGATCAGGCAGGTTATTTGTGAATCTGTCTTTGGTGACTGGAACAATAGTTCTGCCCAGACGGTAACGCTGAGACATATAGTTAATATCAGTTATACGCAGCATGCACGATACAAGGAAATGGTCTGTAATATCATCACATTGGGGTACAATATCTATAGCAGTAAGATCGATTTCATGCGATATAATTAAATCTAGTGTATGATTAAAACGATGAGTGGGCCCGGTGACATTTTGCTTGACTCCAAAGGAGTTTATTAGGTCAGTAAACGCAAGTCCTAATGTATCATTTGCATTATCAACGTGAATATTAAAATCTCCCATGATTAGTGCCTTATCAACTGTAACTAGAAGGTCTGAGAGGAAATCTGCAAATTCTTTTAGGACACACATGTAAGATCCATGTATGACACACACATGATTGATATATGACATGAATACACACACACACACACATGTTCCACGTCTGACACACAGTGTAAAGCACATGCTTCAGCTGTTCTCTGTTTGCAGGAGCTGGTGGCGGAAGTGAACCATCAGGAGCTTAAGTTCCCTGTTCTCCAGCGGCTCTTTCGGCTCTTCATCCACATACTGGCATGGATCATGTGTTTGGGAAGCATGATAGCGTGTGTGCTAGCTGTGTATTACTTCTCTGAATACATGCACGGGGTACGACATATGCTTTTTGATCCATTGAA